>NC_053022.1:463303323-463328953 GCF_003073215.2 Triticum urartu
AGGAGCGGAGTCCACTCCTCTTGAGAATAACCCGCCTAACATGGAAGATACAGACAGCCCTAGTTGATACATGAGCTATTCAAGCATACAAAACAGGATATTTATTTGAAGGTTTAGAGTTTGGCACATACAAATTTACTTGGAACGGCAGGTAGATACCGTATATAGGTAGGTATAGTGGACTCATGTGGAATAACTTTGGGGTTTAAGGAGTTTGGATGCACAAGCAGTATTCCCGCTTAGTACATGTGAAGGCTAGCAAAAGACTGGGAAGCGACCAGCTAGAGAGCGACAACAGTCATGAACATGCATTAAAATTAATCAACACCGAATGCAAGCATGAGTAGGATATAATCCACCATGAACATAAATATCGTGAAGGCTATGTTGATTTTGTTTCAACTACATGCGTGAACATGTGCCAAGTCAAGTCACTTAAATCATTCAGAGGAGGATACCACCCTATCATACCACATCATAACCATTTTAATAGCATGTTGGCACGCAAGGTAAACCATTATAACTCATAGCTAATCAAGCATGGCACAAGAAACTATGATCTCTAGTTGTCATTGCAAACATGTTTATTCATAATAGGCTGAATCAGGAACGATGAACTAATCATATTTACAAAAACAAAAGAGGTCGAGTTCATACCAGCTTTTCTCATCTCAGCAGTCCATCATATATCATCATAATTGCCTTTCACTTGCACGACCGAACGATGTGAATAATAATAATAGTGCACGTGCATTGGACTAAGCTGGAATCTGCAAGCATTCAATAAACAGGAGAAGACAAGGCAATATGGGCTCTTTTGTCAGATCAACAATAATGCATATAAGAGCCACTTCAACAATTTAATTATGGTCTTCTCCTATCGACCCCCAAAGAAAAGAAAAGAAATAAAACTATTTACACGGGAAAGCTCCCAACAAGCAAAAGAAGAACAGGAAATCTTTTTGGGTTTTCTTTTTAATTACTACTACAAGCATGGAAAGTAAATTAATTAAAAGCTACAACTAATTTTTTTGGTTTTTTCTTAAGGTTTATTAAACACACAAGAAGAAAGCATAAAAAGGAAAATAACCTAGCATGGATGATACAATGAAAAAGTATGAGCACCGACATCTAGCAATGAGTGTGTGAACATAAATGTAATGTCGGTGGGAAATACGTACTCCCCCAAGCTTAGGCTTTTGGCCTAAGTTGGTCTATGGCCACGGCTGGCCTGGCGGATATCCATAATAATAGTTGTTGGGGTCGTACTATGATGAGGAAGAAGAAGGCTCAGATTGCCACTGGCTGACAATCATCTCCGGATCCCACTGGTAATTAGACTGTCGTGAAGGATCAAATTGTGGTTCCGGCTCTGGCTCCTCGGCTGGTGCAGGGTTCCGGTAGCGCGTGGATAGCCGTCAACGGAACAAGGTACGTGCCTACAGTCAAATCAAACAAAGAAGGAGCAGGCAAGGTAATAGTCTCAGGATGATGTTTATTAAAGAACAATTGATATTTAAGCTCTCCTTCCCTATTCTTAACAATAAAATCATGTGCTACCATACTTTTATAATCTAGATAAACACGAGGCAGCACTTTTTCTTCCTTCTCAGCATGCCTAATAGGTATGTTAAAATGTGCAGCTAGGCGTGTAGCATAGATGCCTCCAAAGATGGGGCCCTTGGTACGGTTCAGACTTAACCGTTTGGCAATAATGCTGCCCATACTAAAAGAGTTATCACCGTATAAACCGTGGTGCAAAATAATAATATCAGGGATACTCAGGTTTCCACAGTTTCCGCGACCAATTAAGCAACGACTAGCAAATAATGCAAAGTAGCGTAAAACAGGAAAATGTATGCTAGTGATTCGTGCATCGGAAACCTTCCTTGTTTCCCCTACAGTGATAGTGTCAATAAATCCCTCCACATCATCACGATGTGGTTCTTCTGTCTTGCCCCCAAAAGGGACTAAACAAATCCGACAAAAATCATAAAGTGACATCTCCTTATGCTCATCATATAAATGAAATTCCACCGTAGGTGGTGAGTTCCTAGAATGAAAATGAAAGTTTTGCACAAAGGTATTTGTGAGCAAGAGATACTGATCGCATTGGTCGTGGAGGAAAGCGGTAAGGCCTGCAGTCTGAGCCAACTCATGAAAATCTTCATAAATCCCGGCTGCTCTTAAGAAATCCTCGGAAGGCCATTCACACGCCCGAACCTCCGCGGTGCGAGGCATTATACTTAGCTTCGGTGCCTTTTCCTTCGAGCTTTGGCTCGATGAGCCCCTCAAAAGTCTCCTCATCATTTTCTGAAAAATTCTGAAATTTTTAGTAACTTCAAAATAAAAGTAAACCAAACTCAATAATATTGATAGCAACTACTCCTACAAGTGCCTAGGGCCTATATCATGCATCAAAACTACTTTTGACCATATAAATTTGACATGCAAGCTCAAGAACAGGGTCACCTAAGCAGCAAAAATTTGCAATGAATAAAGCACTAGAACAAAAACTAATTGGACCAATGGAGGAGTCACATACCAAGGAACAATCTCCCCAAGCAGTTTTGTGAGAGGTGCTTTGAGCAAGGAGATCGAAAATGGCAGCAAAACGAGCTTGGACTCGGGTTTGAGCTGGTTATTCGTGTTTGGGAGGAAGATGAAGTGTGTGGGTGCAGGAATAAGTGGAGGAGGGCCACCATGGGCCCATGAGGCAGGGGGCGCGCCCTCCACCCTCGTGGCAAGGTGGTTGGCCCCCCTGGTGTGTTCTTTGTTCCATAAATCCTCAAATATTCTAGAAAAAAATCATATTTAATTTTCAGGGCATTTGGAGAACTTTTATTTTCGAGGTATTTTTATATTGCACGGATAATCAGATAACAGACAGAAAAATATTTATTTTTATTTTATTTAATATAAATAACAGAAAGTAAAAGTGGGGTACAGAAGGTTGTGCCTTCTAGTTTCATCCATCTCATGATCATCAAAAGGAATCCACTAACAAGGTTGATCAAGTCTTGTTAACGAACTCATTCCGAATAACATGGAACCGGAGAAATTTCGAATAACACTATGTTACCTCAACGGGGATATGCACATCCCCAATAATAAGAATATCATATTTCTTCTTGACAGTAGGAAGAGGAAATTCAAAACCTCCAAATATAATCGATGGAATTTTTCCAATAGAGTTGATACTATGAACTTGAGGTTGTTTCCTCGGAAAGTGTACTGTATGCTCATTACCATTAACATGAAAAGTGACATTGCCTTTAGTGCAATCAATAACAGCCCGCAGTATTCAAAAAGGGTCTTCCAAGAATAATAGACATACTATCGTCCTCGGGAATATCAAGAATAACAAAGTCCGTTAAAATAGTAACATTTGCAACTACAACAGGCACATCCTCACAAATACCGACAGGTATAGCAGTTGATTTATCAGCCATTTGCAAAGATATTTAGTAGGTGTCAACTTATTCAAATCAAGTCTACGATATAAAGAGAGAGGCATAACACTAACACCGGCTCCAAGATCACATAAAGCAGTTTTAACATAGTTTCTTTTAATAGAGCATGGTATAGTGGGTACTCCTGGATCTCCAAGTTTCTTTGGTATTCCACCCTTAAAAGTATAATTAGCAAGCATGGTGGAAATTTCAGCTTCCGGTATCTTTCTTTTATTTGTAACAATATCTTTCATATACTTAGCATAAGGATTCATTTTGAGCATATCAGTTAATCGCATACGCAAAAAGATAGGTCTAATCATTTCAGCAAAGCGCTCAAAATCCTCATCATCCTTTTTCTTGGATGGTTTGGGAGGAAAAGGCATGGGTTTCTGAACCCAAGTTCTCTTTCTTACAGTTCCTTAGCAACAAAGTCTTTCTTATCATAACATTGATTCTTTGATTGTGGGTTATCAAGATCAACAAGCAGGTTCAATTTCTATATCATTATCATTACTAGGTTGAGCATCATCATGAACATTATCATTAACATTATCACTAGTTTCAGGTTCATTACCAGATTGTGTTTCAGCATCAGAAATAGAAATATCATTTGGATTCTCAGGTGTTTCAACAATAGGATCACTAGAAGCATGCAAAGTCCTATCATTTTTCTTTTTCTTCTTTTTAGAAGACTAGGTGCATCTATATTATTTCTCTGAGAATCTTGCTCAATTCTCTTAGGATGGCCTTCAGGATACAAAGGTTCCTGAGTCATTCTTACCACCTCTAGTCATAACTCTAACAACATTATCATTATTCTTACTATTCAATTCATTGAGCAAATCATTTTGAGCTTTAAGTACTTGTTCTACTTGAGTGGTAACCATAGAAGCATGTTTACTAATAAGTTTTAAGTTCACCTTTGACATTAGCCATATAATCACCCAAGTGTTCAAGCATATTTGAATTGTATTTCAATTGTCTACCAAAATAAGCATTAAAGTCTTCTTGCTTAGCCATAAATTTATCAAACTCATCTAAGCATGGGCTAGCAAATTTAGTAAATGGGATTTCAGCTTTATCATATCTATAGAGAGAATTTACCTTTACTACCTGTGTCGGGTTATCAAGACCATGAGTTTCTTCAATAGGAGAAGGATTTGATTATATGTTTCTTCAATAGGCGGTAAATTAAGACCATGTATTTCTTCAATAGGAGGTAAATTCTTAACATCTTCAGCTTTAATACCTTTCTTTCATAGATTTCTTTGCCTCTTGCATATCTTCAGGACTGAGAAATAGAATACCCCTCTTCTTCGGAGTTGGTTTAGGAATAGGCTCAGGAATTGGCTCCGGAGGTGTCCAATTATTTTCATTTGTCAACATATTATTCAATAGAATTTCAGCTTCATCCGGTGTTCTTTCCCTGAAAACAGAACCAGCACAACTATCCAGGTAATCTCTGAGGCATCGGTTAGTCCATTATAAAAGATATCAAGTATTTCATTTTTCTTAAGAGGATGATCAGGCAAAGCATTAAGTAATTGGAGAAGCCTCCCCCAAGCTTGTGGGAGACTCTCTTCTTCAATTTGCACAAAATTATATATATCCCTTAAAGCAGCTTGTTTCTTATGAGCAGGGAAATATTTAGCAGAGAAGTAATAAATCATATCCTGGGACTACGCACACAACCAGGATCAAGAGAATTAAACCATATCTTAGCATCACCCTTTAATGAGAACGGAAATATTTTAAGGATATAAAAGATGAGTTCTCTCATCTTTAGTAAACAGGGTAGCTATATCATTCAATTTAGTAAGATGTGCCACAACAGTTTCAGATTCATAACCATGAAAAGGATCAGATTCAACCAAAGTAATTATATCAGGATCAACAGAGAATTCATAATCCTTATCAGTAACAAAGATAGGTGAAGTAGCAAAAGCAGGGTCAGGTTTCATTCTAGCATTTAGAGATTGCTTACTCCATTTAGCTAATAACCTTTTGAGTTCATTTCTATTTTTGCAAGCTAAAATAGCTAAAGAAGCTTCTTGATCAAAAACATAACCCTTAGGAATAACAAGTGATTCTTCATCATCACTTTCATCAGTATCATCAGATTCAATATTTTCAATTTCTCTAGCCCTAGCAAGTTGTTCATCAAGAAATCACTAAGTGGCACATGTAGTATCAGGCATAGAGGTAGTTTCATCATAAGTATCATGCATAGCAGAAGTGGCATCATCAATAACATGCGACATATCAGAACGAATAGCAGAAGCAGGTGTAGGTGTCGCAAACTTACTCATAACAGAAGGTGAATCAAGTGCAGAGCTAGATGGCAGTTCCTTACCTCCCCTCGTAGTTGAGGGATAGATCTTGGTTTTTGGATCTCTCAAGTTCTTCATAATGATAAGCAGATATATATCCCAAGTGACTCAAAGAATAGAGCTATGCTCCCCGGCAACGGCGCCAGAAAATAGTCTTGATAACCCACAAGTATAGGGGATCGCAACAGTTTTCGAGGGTAGAGTATTCAACCCAAATTTATTGATTCGACACAAGGGGAGCCAAAGAATATTCTCAAGTATTAGCAGCTGAGTTTGTCAATTCAACCACACCTGGAAACTTAATATCTGCAGCAAAGTGTTTAGTAGCAAAGTAATATGATAGTAGTGATAACGGTAGCAAAAGGTAACCGTAGTAAAAGTAATGTTTTTGATATTTTGTAGTGATGATAGCAATAGCAACGGAAAAGTAAATAAGCGGAGAATAATATATGGAAAGCTCGTAGGCAATGGATCAATGATGGAGAATTATGCCGGATGCGGTTCATCATGTAACAATCATAACCTAGGGTGACACAGAACTAGCTCCAGTTCGTCAATGTAATGTAGGCATGTATTCCGAATATAGTCATACGTGCTTATGGAAAAGAACTTGCATGACATCTTTTGTCCTACCATCCCGTGGCAGCGGGGTCCTTACGGAAACTAAGGGATATTAAGGCCTCCTTTTAATAGAGTACCGGAACAAAGCATTAACACATAGTGAATACATGAACTCCTCAAACTACGGTCATCACCAGTAAGTATCCCGATTATTGTCACTTCGGGGTTAACGGATCATAACACATAATAGGTGACCTATAGACTTGCAGATAGGATCAAGAACATCATATATTGATGAAAACATAATAGGTTCAATCTGAAATCATGGCACTCGGGCCCTAGTGACAAGCATTAAGCATAGCAAAGTCATAGCAACATCAATCTCAGAACATAGTGGATACTAGGGATCAACCCTAACAAAACTAACTCGATTACATGATAGATCCCATCCAACCCATCACCGTCCAGCAAGCCTACGATGGAATTACTCACGCACGGCGGTGAGCATCATGAAATTGGTGATGGAGGATGGTTGATGATGACGATGGCGACGGATTCCCCTCTCCGGAGCCCCGAACGGACTCCAGATCAGCCCTGTCGAGAGGTTTTAGGGCTTGGCGGCGGCTCCATATCATAAAACGCGATGATTTCTTCTCCCCGATTTTTTTCTCCCCGAAACTCAATATATGAGGTGGAGTTGGAGTCGGAGAGCAAAGGGGCCCACGAGGTAGGGGGGCGCGCCCACCCTCGTGAGGAGAGGTGGTGGCCCCCTGGCCTTCATCTTTTGCAGGTATTTTTCTTATTTTCTGAAAAGTGGCTCCGTGAAGTTTCAGGTCATTCCGAGAACGTTTGCTCCTGCACATAAATAACACCATGGTAATTCTGCTGAAAACAGCGTCAGTCCGGGTTAGTTCCATTCAAATCATGCAAGTTAGAGTCCAAAACAAGGGCAAAAGTGTTTGGAAAAATAGATACGTTGGTGACGTATCAGGCACCCGGGAGAAGCCAGCTACCCATCTGTGGAAGGACTGTACAATCATGAAGGCATTTAAAAATTCCAACACATTTGACAGAAGTCACGGGCCTGGCGGCGGTTCCGGCAGAGGCGGCTTTCATGGCCCGGGCACCGGTTCAGGTGGAGGCGGTCTTCACGGTCAGGGCCATACGGGTAACCAGGGAGGTTATAATCCACAACCCGGCCAAGGTAATCAGCAGCAACAGTCCGGATATAAGAGCAACCCACAATAGTTGAATAGTGGGCAATACCATGTATTTACCACTAGTTTATGCAAGAGGGACCAGAAGCTTCATAAGAGGGCTGTCAATGTCGTTGAGCCGGCGAATTCCACATTATTTAAGGTGGTCAGAATAGCCTATTGTGTGGAGCAGAGAAGATCATCTTCCCCGGGTTGATAATCCGGGTCACTTAGCCTTGGTAGTGGCGCCTCAGGTTGGTGGATATAAATTCACTAAAGTGCTCATGGATGGAGGCAGTAGCATCAACATCCTATTCTATGAGACGTTCCGTCGGATGGGATTGACTGATAAGAGTCTTAAGCAATCCAACACTGTTTTTCACGGTGTTGTACCTGTAAAGTCGGCATACCTAGTTGGTAAGATTGAGCTGGAAGTGGCCTTTGGGGATGAATATGATTCCAGGGCTGAGAAGCTAACTTTTGAGGTGGTTAAGATCAAAAGCCCATATCATGCTCTGTTTGGACGGCCGGCTTACGCCAAGTTCATGGCTCAGCCATGTTATGTATATCTGCAGCTCAAGATGTCGGGTTATAAAGGCACCATTACAGTACATGGAAGTCGGAAAATAGCCCTGGAGTGTGAAGAAGGAGATGCCGCTTATGCTGAGTCTGTTTGTGCAATATAGGAGTTAAAGTTTTATAAATATAATGTCGACCCGGCAGACATGACGTCTTTAAAAAGCCAACTACGGAGCATGAACCTGTGTTAAAATTCAAGTCAGCTGATGACACCAAAACGGTCGATTTTGTGCCTGGCGACTCATCCAAGCAGTTCATCATCAGTGCCAACTTGGATCCAAAATAGGAAAGCGCGCTCATCGAGTTCATCCATGAGAACCGGGACATCTTGGCATGGAAACCTTCTGACATGCTGGGTGTTCCGAGAGAACTCACTGAGCACACTCTTAACATTGGTCCAAAGTTTAAGTCGGTCAAGCAGTTCCTTCGGCGGTTTAACAAGGAACGACGCAAGGCCATAGGAGAAGAGGTGGCCCGGCTCTTGGTGGCCGGGTTCATTGTGGAAGTTTTTCAGCCAGAGTGGTTGGCTAACCCGGTGCTTGTACTCAAGAAGAACGGCACCTGGCGTATGTGTGTGGATTACACCGATTTAAACAAATCTTGTCCAGCTGACCCTTTTGCTCTCCCTCGTATTGATCGGATCATTGATGCTACAATGGGTTGTGAGTGTTTGAGTTTTCTAGATGCTTATTCAGGTTATCATCAGATCAAGATGGCAGTCAAGGACCAGGAGAAGACAGCTTTCATCACTCCGTTTGGAGCCTTCTGCTATGTGTCTATGCCTTTTGGGCTTAAGAGTGCCCAGGCGACTTATCAACGGTGTGTGCAGAATTGCCTTCACAATTAGATTGGACGTAATGTTCATGCTTATGTGGATGATATATTGGTGAAGTCCAGAAAAGAGAAAACCTTAGTAACAGATCTGAAGGAGACCTTTGATAACCTTCGGGTTTACAAGATGATGCTTAACCCGGCCAAGTGTGTTTTTGGCGTCCCAGCTGGCAAACTCTTGGGTTTTTTGGTGTCTAACAGAGGTATTGATGCTAACTCGGAGAAAATTAAGGCAATCACCTCCCTGGCCAAACTGGCGTGCATCAATGACGTTCAACGGCTTGGCAGGTCGCGTCGCTGCTTTGAGCCGGTTCATAAGCCGATTAGGGGAGAAGGCGATGCCTTTGTATCAGATGATGAAAAAGATGGATGACTTTGTTTGGAGTGATGCTGCAAACTCTGCTTTTGAGAATCTGAAGAAACAGCTTGCGAGCTGCCGGTTCTTGCTGCTCCACTTGAGAAAGAGCCGCTATTGTTATACGTAGCCGCTAACTCACGAGCTGTTAGTGTGGCATTTGTGGTGGAACGCAAGGAGGCTAGCAAGGAACATCCAGTTCAATGCCCTGTTTACTATGTTAGTGAGGTGTTGATTGAATCTAAACAAAGATATCCACATTGGCAGAAGCTCGTGTATGGGGTGTTCATGGCAAGCCGGAAGCTCAAACATTACTTTCAGGGTCACCCAATCACTGTGGTTAGCTCTGCTCCTTTGGGAGACAATCATTCAAAATAGAGAAGCTACTGGACGAGTCGCCAAGTGGGCCTTTGAACTTGGGTCTCATGGGTTGAAGTATGTGCCACGTACTGCGATCAAATCTCAAGCGCTGGTTGACTTTATTAATGACTAGACAGAGATGCAGATGCCAAAGGAGAAACCAGACAACACGTATTGGACGATTCACTTTGATGGGTCTAGATAGTTGGAAGGCTCGGGGGCTGGAGTTGTTTTAACTTCCCCTCGAGGTGACAAGTTTTGTTATGTGTTGCGACTGATGTTTCCTTGTACTAACAATGTAGCAGAGTATGAAGCCTTGCTCCATGGTCTTCGAATGGCTAAAGAGATGAGCCTGAGCTGGGTCCGGTGTCTTGGCGATTCAGATTTGGTGGCTCAATAGGTGTCAGGCAAGTGGGATTCCAAGGACCCTCTCATGGCGGCTTATTGCTGTGAAGTTGATGCTATTGCAGGACATTTTAAAGGTTATCAGGTGGAACACATTGACCGTAGGAAGAACGAAGCGGCTGATGCTTTAAGCCGGTTGGGATCTCAGCGTAAGCCGGTGCCACCTAACACGTTTTTGGATGTTTTGCATAACCCGTCTGTTCAGTTACCTATAGAGGAAGATTTAGCTGTTCCTGAAATGGAGGCACAGTTGGTGGCGGCTCTTCACGTCATCCCAGATTGGACAGTACCGTTCTTGGCTTACATGACCCGGGGCGAGTTGCCAGAGGATGAGACCCTGGCCCGACAGATAACCCGGCGGTCCAAATCAATGACGATTTCTGACGGAGAGTTATACCATCGCAGCGTCACTGGAGCGTTTCAGCGGTGTGTTTCTCCTGAAGAAGGCCAAGAAATACTTCGTGAGATCCATGAAGGGGATTGTGGTCATCACGCCGGGTCAAAGTCTCTTGTGGCCAAAGCTTTTCGTCATGGTTTTTACTGGTTGACAGGCTCACGCTGATGCAGAGGATCTGGTCAGTAGGTGTGATGGATGTCAAAAATTTGCACGACGAGCGCATGTGCCGGCTCAAGAGTTGCGGATGATTCCAATCACTTGGCCGTTTGCAGTCTGGGGGCTTGACATGGTTGGACCTTTCAAAAGGTCTAAGGATAAAAAGACACATCTTTTAGTGGCAGTTGACAAATTCACAAAATGGGTTGAGGCAGAGCCAGTGAGTAAGTGTGATGCAGCCACGGTTCAGTTCATGAAAAAGGTGATTTTCGCTTTGGTTTTCCACACAGCATTATCACTGACAATGGCACTAATTTATCCCAAGGGGCTATGGAGGAGTTTTGTCAATGTGAGCATATCCGGCTTGATGTTTCTTCTGTAGCCCATCAATCCAATGGTCAGGCTGAGAGAGCAAATCAGGAAATCTTAAAAGGTCTCAACCCCGGCTTATGGTTCCCTTACAATGGACGCCGGGTTGTTGGGTAGAGGAGTTACCCTCGGTGTGGAGTATCAACACCACTCCTAACAGGTCTACAGGTTATACACCTTTCTTCATGGTTTATGGAGCGGAAGCGGTGCTGCTCGTGACATCTCATGATGCTGTTGTGGCTTGTGAGCTATAAGCAAGCGAAGGAATGCTTGATTGTTAAGAATGAGGAGGAGATAACAGCGGCTCGATCAACAATTTATCAACAGGACCTGCGCCGTTACCACAACCGCCGGGTTAAGTCCAGGACTTTTCAAGTAGGTGACCTGGTGCTCCGGCTCATCCAGGATCTGTCAGATGCACACAAGCTATCCCCGCCTTGGGAAGGACCCTTTGTGGTCAACAAGAATTTAAACAACGGATCATATTACCTCATTGATATCCGAGAACACAAAGACTCACGTAAGTCGGAGGAGGAGACCCGCCGGCCGTGGAACATTGCTCAACTTCGTCCATACTATACCTGAGCCACCGGCTCTCATCATGTACATACTTTGACGTTGTATATACTATGATAAGTAATAAAGCAGGACCTCTGTCCTTTTCCCTTTCAAAGATTATATATCTTTGCTCTTTTTCACTATTTAAATGACTATTAAGGAGCTGATCATATCTGAATCAAGTCTAACCCCTTTGGTCCGGCTTATGATCATATTCGAATCTAGCTGTAAACCTCATGATCACTTGGGGGCTTCCTATTCAAACATAGGTCGTATTCGAACCAAAGAGAACATATCTGTCGTAACCCTCTTGATCGGCTCAAAGCCAAACTCACTAGGGGGCTTCTTGATCGTATCCGAATCATAGCTTAACCCCTTTTGGGTCCGACTTGGATCGTATTCGAATCAGGGTCGTTAAAAACCTCTCAAGGTCATTTGGGGGCTTCCTGTTCAAACATAGGTCGTATTCGAACCAAAGAGAACATAGCTGCCGGTACCCTTTTGATCGGCGCAACGCCAAAGCCACTTGGGGCTGTATGATCGTATTCGAATCTTATCTTAACCCCTTCGGTCCGGTTTACTGATCGTATTCGAATCAGAAACCCCCAATTTTCAGTTACAAGGTTAATTTATATTGTTTGCAAACTATTATTTGCCTTATTGGTCTTTTATTGTCTCAATTTTAAACAATCAGCGTGGTATTTTCACCGGCTTGACTATTTGACAATAAGCCGCCAAGGCATAACGGTCATCAGGCATGAAGAAGCAATGACTTCTCATTACCCGAGTCATATAAACCGGTGGTCCAGATACAAAAGATACAGGTATGACTGTTATTTATGAATAGTTTCTTTCTGTGATAATCAAAGGTTGTTTCAACCTTGTTTATTTTCATGTCTGGTTCTGTTTTTCTACTATGATAAAACCATTGGTCATGTACCGGGTATTTTAACCCGTTCGGTGCTAAACCGCCAAGCCAGTTTTTTCCTTTTCTACAGGAACAGAGCTGAAATGTTACAGAGATAACCATAAATGTGACGCATATATTGATATCAGGAAGCAAAGAGTCACATACGGCATCTTATGCACGATGGCATAGGCAAAATATACAGTTGTCTCAAGCTAAATCTATTACAAGGCTTTCAAGAGCCCACAAAGATGGTTCTCACTCTTCCCTCACCGGTTCACCTCCTTATGTTAATTGGAAGCTGGGATTGGACCAGTCAAAGCCGTTCACGGCAATGAACTCTGATTCATCGTCAATCAGGCCAGCCGGATCAACTTCTAGAGCAAACGTATGTTGACGAACCGGCGGGATAAGGTCTGTCACCTTGTAAGAGGGAGTCGCCATCTTCTTATTCTCCAAATCAAAACCCGACTGATATTTTTCAATGTTGGTCTCATCTCCAAGAATGGTAGCCTGAGGTCGAACTTCCCTCACGCAAGCAACGAAGTCATCCTGCTCAAACAGAGACCCGTCTTCCTTCACGGTAGGGTACCCCCTGGCTACGTCTGCCGGGTCTAGATCTGGCATCCAGGCTTTGGAGCGGCTCAGGGCAGTCAAGGCTCCGGCTCTGGCACAGGATCGTTTGACTTCTTGAAACCTGGCGGGTAAAATTAACAATTTTTTCAAGACATCACTGAGCCGGTTGGTTCCTTGATGGCAGGAGAGATAGCAGCAAGTGCTCGTTGAGCGCCAGTATACAACTGCTCCACTAAGGTATAGACCGACTTCAGTTTAGTCACATTATCTTGGCTCAGATTCTTGCTTCACGGGCCTGCACATATTTTTTTTTAAAAACAAGAGGTCAACAGGCGGTTTATATTCCAGGTCAAAAGAAGGTATAAAAGATCAGTACAGATGGCTTACCAAAGATGGCGGAAACCATTTGAGACACCCGGTTCTTTAAGCCGGTAAGCTCCGTGGTGACCTCCTCAAGAGCCGCTTCAGCTTTTTCAGCGCGTTGTGTCAGCAGCATCTTTTCTTCGGACCAGGATTTCTTTTTGGCCGTCAAGCTGGTTTTCAATTTTTCCGTCTCAGCAAGACTCAATTGAAGTTTAGAATCAGCAGACTTGATTTCTGCCTCTTGATCCGCCAGCCGGGTCTTTGCATCAGTTAATTGAGAGCCCGGTTCAGATAAGGCGTTCTACGAAACATACACAAGTGTGTCAAGGCTTAAACTAAAAGTTATAAAGATTCAAGTCTCAAGTACTTTGCACTACAATACTACTTGACACTTGGGGGCTAATGTTTGCCAAAGCAATCTTTTATGACTCTTATATGTTTCAAGTCCCAAGTGTTTTACAGAGTAAAAACACTTGGCACTTGGGGGCTAATGTCTGCCAAAACAATGTCTTATGATTCTCATATATTTCAAGTCCCAAGTATCTTACAAAGTAACAGTATTTGGCACTTGGGGGCTAATGCATGATATTCAAAAAGTCTCTCAAAGATTAAACCGGATTACAATATTTATTGGGGACTGGCACAAGACAGTTATGAAATTAAGTACCGGCTCATTTATGATCAAGTGAACCGGCCTTGGGGACTATGGGTGAGTGTTTATACTATATGTTTGGACTTTAGAAAAATTCTAAAGTAAAGCTTTAGCCTAATAATCATAAGTCCTACAATCAATTCAGGTTTACCATAAATCTAAGGACTTGGAGGCTGGCAAGAATATAAATAAGCCGAAGAGCATACCTCATACTTCAGCTGCAATTGCTTGACCATCTTGATTTCCGAGTCATGGCTGGAGTGCACAATGACTGAGATAGCCGATAGCACGTCATTGACATTGAGATGGGTGTAATGGGAGACATCAAACACACCTTCTGCTTCTCTAAAGGCTTCTTGTTAGCAGTGTGTCGAGCTAATACGGTGGGGTTTCCCTGGCTCAACAACAGCTACCAGTAATCAAGACGTCAGTGTCAGAGGTTTGTGGGCGGGTTAGCTGACTGGATGGTTCAGTTATAGCCGGGTTGAGAGTGGTCTCATCAGCTGACGGTTCAGGAGGGTCCGATTGAGCCGTCAGCAGATCTTCTAGCACTTCAAGTTTGAGGGGGAGGAGTTGGCATCGCCAGTTCAAGGGTGCAAGAACTGAACGGGTCTTCCACCCGGTTTAACCACTTTGGCCTTCTTGGACTAGCTTGGCCACTAAGAAAGATTTTATAAGACAAATTAGTGCAATGGTGCAATTTTTAAAAAGACATAGAGGAAAGATGATTTTTTCCTTACCCAGGGGCAGTCTTGAAGCGAAATTGCGTTTGAGATGAGTCGCCAGAAGAGCGAGAAACCTCCTTCAAAGGGCAAATAACGTCAGTAATAACAAAAGAATAGATTCCATTAATGAAAGCCGAAGAGGAATATAAAAGATGACCTCATTTTGGCGTTTTTTGAGGAGTTTGTTGTACAAACAGAGGCGGCTCATCATTGTTCGGGGCTTGATGACGGCTCTCGTTGTTGCTGCTTTTTCAAAAGAAATGAGGGTCCAAATAAAGCCAAGGGTGCTAAAACCTTACTTTCCCGGGTTACCGAGTCAAGTTTCTATCTCTGGCAAATGGTCTGAGTCAGAGGAAATAATTACCTCTTCTTCTCGGCCTGACTGGCCCCGTGTCATCCTGTGCAATGGTTAATGTCAATAAGGTTATTAAAACTGGCCAAGGGAGTCAAGGGCTACTCTGACTCAGAAGTAAATCATCAAGCTTTAACATGTCCTCAGCGGTGCTCCTTTTCTTTTTCTTGGACCTACGGGTCGTTTTCTTGCGTTTATAGCGGCGGCTCTAGCTTCTGGCGGCTTTCATGGTCATACTTGGCTTTCCAGAAGTCAGATTTAAGCTATAAACAAGTAAACAACATAAAAGGTCAATGCAGGTATTTTAAAAAGCTGCTAAAAAATACAAGAGAAAAGGTCAGGGGGTTTCTTACCTCAGGCGCCGAGTTAAGTTTGCAGAAGGGGTTTAACCCGACTTTACTGCAGTCTTCAATATTTGCCGTTCACCAGCAGAAGAGTTGACATTGAAACAATATCTTCTTCAGTAAGTTGAACGGAGCTGTGACTGAAGAGAGTCATTTGGGCCACCACCATATTCCATACATCAATTTGGATCAATGGCTTAGAGGGATGACCCGCCATGAGACCAACAACGGAGTCAAGTCAACCCCGGTTAAGCCGTTCCCCAATAAGGCGTTAATCCTTTTAATTGATGAATAAGATTCTTCGGTTCAGCGGTAGTGAGTTTGTCAGGGAGCACAAACTTGAGCCGAGACACTCTGCGCGATAACCCGGCAGTGGTTTCTCATTTGCTGGTGAAGTGTCTTGACAATAGAAACCAGGTTTGATTCAGTCTTTGGGATGACTCAGCAAGACTATTAGGGGGAAGACGGTTCCCTATCGATGCTTGAATTGAGATACCTCCAAGTTCCAAGCTAGGGCATTGTGCACTCGTTCTGGCGGTTCAAAATAAAAATAACTCTCTAAGAGTTTCCCACAGTTGGTTCTTCTTGAAGATATACTTCACAGAGAACTTGGAAGTTGCAGATATTGGATACGGATTAGGACCAAGAATTGAGGGTGGAGTTTGAAAAAAAATGGAGAACATCTCTGAAGAACTTTGAGGCAGGTGGTGAAAATCCCGATTCATGTGGTCAGAAAGACATGACTTCACCGTATTTGGGATTGGGCCATTCTTCACCGGGTCAGGTGGCACGGTAAGACATAACATTCTTGCTGGCAAAAAACCTAATGGTGAAGAATTCCTTCAATTGTTCCTCAGTTACTGTGAAGGGACCCAGTTGCGGACGGTCGTGCTTTTGACGGGCATGATGATTCAAAGACCGACTGAAAAGAAAGTAACATGCTGGCTCAAATTCAATGGTGAATTAAGAGATAAATGATGATGGCACAAATAAGTAATGGAGGCTTAAGTTAAGGGCTAAATGTCATATAAGGGAAAAGTAAGTCGGCGTCATAAGCCGCATGACTAAACAGTTGAGGAAACCAGAGATAAAGTTGGCTAAGTGATGAAAGCAAACAAGTTTCTAATTTCTTGACATTATTCTGGATCAAAGGGTCGTTCAAAATGGAAAATATTCTAGACCTAAATCTAGCACAGATGAGTTCATGAGTTCTAATGAGGCCTTTAAACCAAAGAAAGGGATCTTTCGGTGTAAGAAGGGCAAAAACAACTACCGCACGAACATATGTTCTCTTTGGATTCAAAAAGAAGCAGCAGTAGGAAATACAAGGACTGTGATGAACTACGAAGAACACGTCGAAACCTTAGAAACCCTAATGCGGATCTGAGGAGTAGGAGGTGAGCACTTACAACCACGGATCTTCTATAGAGGCCGCCGCCGTTCTCTGGACCGATTCAGGTTGAATGCAGCGGCCAAGGTCGACGAGACAGAGGTGAAGCGCGACGGCGGCGGAGCTCAAGCAGCGGGAGGAGTTGTGAGAGGAAGAAAGATGAAGAAGAGAGAAGAATGAGAAAGACCGGGGCGTGCCTATTTATAAGGGGATAAGCGAACAGGCAGGCGCGAAAATCGAGGAAGACCCCGAATAATGATTATCCAACTAAACGGATGCCTCGATTCTCGGAAGGAGTTAAAAGATAAGATCCCTTGAGAGATGACATCATAATAGTTTCATGTTTTCAAGAGATGACGTCATGGCGGGTTACAAAAATTTCTGTGAAGAGAGGAAGATGGATTTCGTTCTAAGTTATTGAAGATTGACAAAGAACAAAGTTCAAGTCAACTGGGGCCTAATGTTTGGGGATATAGCTACCAGGAATGACCCGCCCCAGGCGGGGCCGGGTCAACCCCAATGGTCGGGTTACAAAAGAAGCCAGTAATATTCAAGGCGGATAGTTTATTAAGACTTATAGAAGGCCTAAAGCCCAGAGGCGGCTTAAGGCCCAAATATTGTAAACCACCCATTTGTAAGGAGACTTGTAAAGAAAGGCATGTAAAGGAAGTCACCCGAGCCGACATGTTTTATAGACGACTGGGACTCTGTAGGCTGGCTAAGGCGTCCACCCCCGTTGGTTATATAAGGGGACGACCTGGTGGCGGCTTAGAGAGGAGACAACAACTCAAAGCCCAGGATAGACATATCGCTCCCTGCCTTCCGAAACCCCAGCAATTCCAAACACAACTAAGACGTAGGTTTTTACCTTCATCGTAAGGGGCCGAACTTAGTATAAACCTCTCGTGTCCTTTGTCCCGATTAACCCTTTAAGCTTCTAGTTGCGATGGCCCTACGACTAGTCTTTCGCTAGGACATCTGCCGTGACAATTCCACGACATAAATCATAGAAGAACTTTTTCTTTTGCTGGTATGTAAAACTAGGTGGTATAAATTTAGCAACAATATAATTAGCATAATCAGCATACCATGGAGCAGTACGAGAAGCATTTATGAAAGCTAGTTGTTCATCAGGAAAGCTATCATCAATAGGTAGTGGGTCATCAAGAACATTCTCTAACCTAGACAAGTTGTCTGCAACTGGGTTCTCAGCTCCCTTTCTATCAATAATATGCAAATCAAATTCTTGTAGTAGGAGAACCCATCTAATAAGTATAGGTTTAGCATCTTTCTTTTCCATACGATATTTAATAGCAGCATGATCGGTGTGAACAGTTACTTCGGAATCAACAATATAAGGTCTGAACTTATCACAAGCAAATACATCTGCTAAAAATTCTTTTTCAGTAGTAGCATAATTTCTCTGGGCATTGTCTAGAGTTATACTAGCACATTGAATAACATTTAATTTCTTATCAACTCTTTGTCCTAGAACAGCACATGCAACATAATCACTAGCATCACACATAATTTCAAATGGTAAATTCCAATCAGGTGGCTGAACAAGGTGCAGAAATTAAAGCTTTCTTAAGTATTTCAAATGCTTCTACACAATCATCATCAAAGACAAAAGGAACATCCTTTTGTAAAATATTAGTCAAAGGCCTGGAATTTTTAGAGAAGTCCTTAACCTCCTATAAAAACCGGCATGACCAAGGAAACTTCTTATACCTTTAATGTCCTTGGGACATGGCATCTTTCCAATAGCATCAACTTTAGCTTTATCAACCTCAATACCTCTTTCAAAAATTTTATGCCCCAAGGCAATGCCTTCATTAACCATAAAGTGGCACTTCTCCCAATTCAAGACAAGATTAGTTGCTTCACATCTCTGCAAAACTCGACCAAGGTTGCTTAAGCAATCATCAAAAGAAGTTCCATAAATGGAGAAATCATCCATGAATACCTAAACAATATTTTCACAAAAGTTAGAGAATATAGCAGTCATACATCTTTGAAAGGTAGCAGGTGCATTACATAAACCAAAAGGCATACGTCTATAAGCAAAGGTACCGAAAGGGCATGTAAAAGTTGTCTTTTCTTGATCCTCTTCTGACACAGGTATTTGAGAGCAACCAGAATAACCATCTAGAAAGCAAAAATGTGTATGTTTGGATTATCTTTCTAGCATTTGATCAATAAACGGTAAAGGGTAATGATCCTTTTTAGTAGCTTTATTTATTTTATGGAAATCAATTACCATTCTATAACCTGTAACAATTCTTTGTGGGATCAATTCATCTTTATCATTAGGAACAGCAGTAATACCTCCCTTCTTAGGGACACAATGGACAAGACTTACCTACTGACTATCAGCAATGGGATAAATTATACCTACCTCCAGAAGCTTTAGTATTTCTTTTCTTACCACTTCTTTCATCTTAGGATTTAACCGTCGTTGATGATCAACAACTGGTTTAGCGTCTTTCTCCCATTTTATTTTGTGCTGACATAGAGTGGGACTAATGCCCTTAAGATCATCAAGAGTATATCCAATAACAGCACGGTGCTTCTTCAGAGTTTTCAATAATTTCTCCTCTTCCTGCTGTGAAAGGTTAGCACTAATAATAACAGGATATATCTTCTTTTCATCAAGATAAGCATATTTAAGAGTATCAGGTAAAGGTTTAAGCTCAAACACGGGATCACACCCTTAGGTGGAGGAGGATCTCCTAGAATTTCAACAGGCAAGTTGTGTCTCAAAATAGGTCCCTGTTTAAAGAATACTTCATCTATTTCCCTTCTTTCATTCATAAACATATCATTCTCATGGTCTAGCAGATATTGTTCTAAAGGATCATTAGGAGGCACATCAATAGAAGCAAGACCAACAGTTTCATCTTTACTAGGCAATTCTTTATCATGGGGTTGTCTACGAAATTTAGCAAAATTAAACTCATGAGACATATCCCCTAAACCAATAGTAACAATATCCTTTTTGTAGTCTATTTGGGCATTAACAGTATTCAAGAAGGATCTACCAAATATAATGGGACAAAAGTCATCTTGTGGGGAACCAAGAATAAGAAAATCAGCAGGATATTTAACTTTCCCACACAAGACTTCAACATCTCTAACAATCCCAACTGGTGAAATAGTATCTCTATTGGCAAGCTTATTTGTAACATCAATTTCCTCTATCTCAGCAGGTGCAATATCATGCATAATTTCTTTGTATAAGGAATGAGGTATTGCACTTGCACTAGCACCCATATCACATAAGCCATGATAACAATGATCTCCTATCTTAACAGAAATAACAGGCATGCCTACAACAGGTCTATGTTTATTTTTAGTATCCGGTCTAGCAATTCTAGCAGCTTCATCACAGAAGTAAATAACATGCCCATCAATATTATCGGCCAAGAGATCTTTAACCACAGCAATACTAGTTCCACTTTAATTTGCTCAGAGGGTGTAGGTGTTCTAGTATTACTCTTGCGAACCACAGTTGAAGCTTTAGCATGATCCTTTATTCTAATAGGGAAAGGTGGTTTCTCAATATAAGCAGTAGGAACAACATGATCAACATTATAAGTGATATTCTTTTCTTCAACTTTAATAGGTGCAACTAGTTTTACTTCAATGCGAGGATTATATTTAAACCACTTCTCCTTAGGGAGATCAACATGAGTAGCAAAGAATTCACAGAAAGAAGCTACTATCTCAGAGTCAAGTCCATATTTAGTGCTAAATTCATGAAAAGCATCGGTATCCATAAAAGATTTAACACAATCAAACTTAGGTGTTATATCTGACTCCTTACCTTTGTCAAGGTCCCAATCTTCAGAGTTGCATTTAATTCTTTCCAATAAATCCCATTTGAATTCAATAGTCTTCATCATAAAAGAATCAGTACAGGAAGCATCGAGCATGGAGCGATTACTGAGAGAAAGCCGAGCATAAATTTTTTGAATAATCATTTCTCCTGAGAGCTCATGATTGGGGCATGAATATAACATTGAATTAAGCCTCCCCCAAGCTTGAGCGATGCTTTCTCCTTCGCAAGGCCAAAAATTATATATATAATTACGATCACGATGAACAAGATGCATAGGATAAAACTTCTGATGAAATTCCAGTTTCAATCGGTTGTAGTTCCATGATCCCATATCATCACATAGCCTAAACCATGTCAATGTCTTTCCCTTCAAATATAAAGGGAAGACCTTCTTCTTGATAACATCCTTGGGCATACCCGCAAGCTTAAATAATCCACAAACTTCATCCACATAGATTAGGTGCAAATTGGGATGCAATGTTCCATCTCCTGTAAAAGGATTAGCTAGCAGTTTCTCTATCATACCTAAAGGAATTTCAAAGTAAAAATTTTCAGTAGGTTCAGTAGGTTGAGGAGCAACTCTTTGCTGTACTGGTCGGGGTGAAGATACCCCGAACAAGTCCCTCAAAGGATTATGTTCATAGTAACAAGCGACAGTAAATTTCAGCACAATATATAAAATTTTCCTTACCAAATTCCACCTACCAAAGGCGCTTCACTCCCCCGCAATGGCGCCAGAAAAGAGTCTTGATGACCCACAAGTGTAGGGGATCTATCGTAGCCTTTTCGATAAGTAAGAGTGTCGAACCCAATGAGGAGCAGAAGGAAATCCGATACTCGGAGTGACAAATCCTAATCTTGATATATGCCAACCCAACAAGCACCTTCAGAGACACCTTTATAGCATCTTTATAATCACCTAGTTACGTTGTGACGTTTGATAGCACACAAGGTGTTCCTCCGGTATTCGGGAGTTGCATAATCTCATAGTCAGAGGAATATTTATAAGTCGTGAAGAAAACAATAAAAATAAAACTTAACGATCATTATGCTAAGCTAATAGATGGATCTTGTCCATCACATCATTCTCTAATGATGTGACCCCGTTCATCAAATGACAACACATGTCTATGGTCAGGAAACTTAACCATCTTTGATTAACGAGCTAGTCAAGTAGAGGCATACTAGGGACACTCTGTTTTTATCTATGTATTCACACATGTACTAAGTTTCCGGTTAATACAATTCTAGCATGAATAATAAACATTTATCATGATATAAGGAAATATAAATAACAACTTTATTATTGCCTCTAGGGCATATTTCCTTCATATCATTACCTCCTTGGAGGCGTCAACGCGACGTGTCGTTGATACGTCCATTTTGCATCATGCTTCTATATCGATATTTATTGCATTATGGGATGTTATTAAACTTATGTCACAATATTATGCTTATTCTCTCTTATTTTACAAGGTTTACATGAAGAGGGAGAATGCCGGCAGCGGGAATTCTGGGCTGGAAAAGGAGCAAATATTAGAGATCTATTCTGCACATCTCCAAAAGTCCTGAAATTCACGGGAGCACGTTTCAGAATATATAAAAAATATTGGGCGAAAGAAGTGCTAGAGGGGGGCCACCCACCATCCACGAGGGTGGGGGCACGCCCTACCTCCCTGGGCGCGCCCCCTGCCTTATGGGCCCCCTGGCAGCCCTTTGATGCCCATCTTCTGCTATATGAGGTCTTTCGTCCTGGGAAAAATCATAAGCAAGCTCACGATACAAAACTCCGCCGCCACGAGGCGAAACCTTGGCGGAACCAATCTAGGGCTCCGGCGGAGCTTCCCTCTGGGAGGGGGAAATCATCATCGTCGTCGTCACCATCGATCCTGTCATCGGGAGGGGGTCAATCTCCATCAACATCTTCATCAGCACCATCTCCTCTCAAACCCTAGTTCATCTCTTGTATCCAATCTTTGTCTCTAAGCCTCAGATTGGTACCTGTGGGTTGCTAGTAGTGTTGATTACTCCTTGTAGTTGATGCTAGTTGGTTTATTTGGTGGAAGATCATATGTTCAGATCCATTATGCATATTAATACCCCTCTGATTATGAACATGAATATGATTTGTGAGTAGTTACGTTTGTTCCTGAGGACATGGGACAAGTCTTGCTATAAGTACTCATGTGAATTTGGTATTCGTTCAATATTTTGATGAGATGTATGTAGTCTCTCCTCTAGTGGTGTCATGTGAACGTCGACTACATGACACTTCACCTTTGTTTGGGCCTAGAGGAAGGCATTGGGAAGTAATAAGTAGATGATGGGTTGCTAGAGTGACAGAAGCTTAAACCCTAGTTTATGCGTTGCTTCGTAAGGGGCTGATTTGGATCCATATGTTTCATGCTATGATTAGCTTTACCTTAATACTTCTTTTGTAGTTGCAGATGCTTGCAATAGGGGTTAATCATAAGTGGGGTGCTTGTCCAAGGAAGGGCAGTACCCAATTACCGGTCCATCCACATATCAAATTATCAAAGTACCGAACGCGAATCATATGAACGTGATGAAAACTAGCTTGACGATAATTCCCATGTGTCCTCGGGGCACTTTCCTTTATATAAGAGTTTGTTGTAACGCCCTCGATGCGGCTATATCTCCCACGTGTCGAGGCACGACTTAGAGGCATAACCGCATTGAAAGCAATGTCGCAAGTTAGGCAATCATCACAACATCCCATGTAATATAGATAATAAAGGGGAGATACATAGTTGGCTTACACTCGCCACGTCAATCAAGTACATAAATAGCATTACAACATTCAAACACTCATGGCCCGACTACGGCGCCAAAATAAAAGATAACCCAACATGCGACACGGTCCCGATCACCCCCAACTGGGCACCACTACTGATCATCAGGGAAAGACATGTAGTATCGTTGAGAGTCCTCGTCAAACTCCCACTTGAGATCGAGCGCGTCACCTGGAGCGGAATCATCAGGCCCTACATCTGGTTTGGAAGTAATCTGTGAGCCACAGGGACTCAGCAATCTCGCACCCTCGCGATCAAGACTATATAAGCTTAATAGGTAATGCAAGGTAAACATGTGGAGCTGCAGCAAGCGACTAGCATATATGATGGCTAACCTATTCGCAAAAGAGAGCAAGAAGAGGAGGCAAAGCACGGTCGAATAACTAGGGGGCAACCTGCGGAAAGCATTACTCCAACACCGTGTTCACTTTCCGGACTCCGCCAAGAAGAGACCATCATGGCAACTCACATTGTTGATTCATTTTAATTAAGTTAAGGTTCAAGTTATCTACAACCGGACATTAACAAATTCCCATCTGCCATAACCACGGGCACGGCTTTCGAAAGTTCAAATCCCTGCAGGGGAGTCCCAACTTAGCCCATGACAAGCTCTCACGGTCAACGAAGGAATAGACCTCCTCCCGAGACGTTCCGATCAGACTCGGTATCTCGGTTCTTCAAGACACTTCGACAGGTTAAAACAAGTCCAGCAACACCGCCCGAATGTGCCGACAAATCCCGATAGGAGCTGCACATATCTCGTTCTCAGGCCACACTCAGATGAGACTAGCTACGGAGTACCACCCTCAAGTTCCCCGAGGTGGCCCCGCGGCAGCTCAGTCGGACCAACACTCAGAGGAGCACTGGCCCGGGGGGGGGGTTTAAATAAGATGACCCTCGGGCTCCGGAAACCCAAGGGGAAAAGAGGCTAGGTGGAAAACAGTAAAACCAAGGTTGGGCATTGCTGGAAAAGCTTTAATCAAGGCGAACTATCAAGGGGTTCCCATTATAACCCAACCACGTAAGGAACGCAAAATCCGGGAACATAACACCGATATGACGGAAACTAGGGCGGCAAGAGTGGAACAAAACACTAGGCGAGAGGCCGAGCCTTCCACCCTTTACCAAGTATATAGATGCATTAAGATAACATGGCAATATAATGATATCCCAACAAGTAAATAATTTTCCAACAAGGAACGGTCTCCAATCTTCACCTGCAACTAGCAACGCTATAAGAGGGGCTGAGCAAAGCGGTAACATAGCCAATCAACGGTTTGCTAGGACATGGTGGGTTAGAGGTTTGACATGGCAATTTGGGAGGCAAGATAAGCAAGTGGTAGGCATCATAGCATAGGCATAGCAAAAGAGCGAGCATCTAGCAAAGCAAAGATAGTAGTGATTTCGAGGGTATGATCATCTTGCCTGCAAAGTTGTCAGAGTTGACTGGATCCTCGAAAGCAAACTCAACGAGCTCCTCGTTAGCGAACTCGTCTCTTGGCTCTAACCAAATGAGACAAACAAGCAAACGGAACACAATCAACCACGCGTAAAGCTCAAACAATATGATGCAAGGATGGTATGCTATGCGGGATGCGATGCGGGATGCATATGCAAGATGTGACAAGGAATGCATGAACCTGGCCTCAACATGGAAATCCAAGTGTGCCACTGGAAAGATGAGATGAAATCGCTTGAAAACGATATAAAGAACACCGGAATCGGAGTTACGGTTTGGAAATGGCAAGCAATTCAAATATGATCACGTTTTGCGATTTACAGCAATTAGCCATCTAAATGCAACAAGATGAACCTGCTACAGCACTCAAACATGGCATCAAAATACATGGTAGGAAACCATTAATGAAGCTTAACAAAAGTCTAGCACTGAGCTATGTCCAATTCATCCATTAACAGGTTCAAACAAGCATGGCAAAACTGCATTTGACAAACAGATTTCAGACTTAGTGAAATTAACACGTGTCTGGAATTTCAGATCAGATAGCACTCTTCAGAGCATGAAAACAATATGCTACAGGACCTGAACATGGCAAAGTAAAGCATGGCATGGAGCTACTCAAAGAGCTTAACAAAATTCCCTTAGTGACCTTGAGC
>NC_053022.1:463329953-463346368 GCF_003073215.2 Triticum urartu
ATCTCATGCATTCGAGCATTTTCCCCGTTGTCCGTTTTGCATTCCGGCGCTTCATTCTCCTCCGGTGGCCATTTCTAGCTTTCTTTTGTGTGTGGGGATTAAACATTTCCGGATTGGACCGAGACTTGCCATGCGGCCTTGGTTTACTACCGGTAGACCGCCTGTCAAGTTTCGTATCATTTGGACTTCGTTTGATACTCCAACGGTTAACCGAGGGACCGAAAAGGCCTCGTGTGTGTTGCAGCCCAACACCCCCCAAATTTGGCCCAAAACCCACCAAACTCAGCTCCATGTCCTAGAGCGTTCGATCACGATCGCGTGGGCGAAAACCGCACCTCATTTGGACTCTCCTAGCTCCACTTATGCCTATATATACACCCCTCCATTCGGATCTCCTCTTCCCCCGTCCAAAACCCTAAAAAAAAACCAGATCCATCTTCCCCCGCGCCGGGCCGGACGTGTCCGCCCGTGCCGGACGTTGTCCGCCCCGCCGCCGCCTACCCACTCTCGCGCCGCCACGTGGACCGAGGCCCACATCGCCGCCGCCGGGCCCGCCTGGCCCGCGCGCCGGCCCCTTCCTCCTCCTCCCGGGCCAGAGGTGGCCGGCGCCGCCGCCGCCGCCGCCCGTAGCTCCGGTGGCCGGAGCCACCACCGCCGCCAACGCCGCCGCCTCTCCTCGCCCCGTCGCCCCCTCGCCGCGCCGCCGCGGGACGCCGCCCCCGCCGGCGCCGCCGACCGCCGCCGCCCCGGCCTCGCCCCGCCTCGCCGGCCTCCTCCCCAAGCTCCGGCTCCGGCGAGCTCCGCCGGCTGCTACAGTAACTCTGGCGCCGCCTCGGGAAGCGTGCCGATCCCGATCTGGATCTGGGATCCCCCGGTTGACTTTTATCTCCTAACCCTAGTTTTTTTATGCGATGTTTGACTGCTCGTAACTCCGCAACCGTAGCTCCGTTTTGGGCATATGATATATCAGAATCTTCGCCTCGACATGTAAATCATTTCATTCCATTGCATCATTTGCATTTGAGTTCATCTTGATGCCAAAAATGCTGTTAGAAGGAGGCTTCGTGAGTTAAATTGCAGATCCGTTAGTTCATCATGCACTTTTGTCATTTTTGCCATGTTTAATTCATGCATGATATGCCTGTGCCCCTTTGGGATGAATTGTTAAGCATTTTGTCTTCTTTCCAGAGGTGCCACCCATGCATTTTTAGGATGTGTGTGTTGTCTTGTGCAAGCTTGCGAAGAGAGGTACCTGAGATTGCTGATTTCAGGGACTTAGTGATTTTCACTAAGTCTGGGATATTTTAGTTCGTGATGCTATATGTCCAGCTTGTTTCCTAGTGATCCGTGCCTCTTTTGAGGATGATCAGTAAGGGAGTTTTGATATTTATGTTATGCTCTATCCATCCATGTCTTTGTTTGCTTTTGTGGAGTTATCTAGGTTGACTCAATCGGGCTCAACTTTTGCTTCGTTGTTAATCTGGGCAGATCGTCAACTTGTTTGCGATTTTGCCGATGCTACCGTTAGTGTTCCATGCATGCTATGCCTTTGTTCCTGCCATGTGTAGCTAGCATATTGTGTCTTCTTTCTAGATATATGCTTGCCTTGTCATGACTTGCACCGTAGTGAGTGCATCGAGCTCGTTTACATGCCTTCGTGAGTTATAATTTCAGCATGTCTCAGTTTTCACTAAGTCTGAAAACTGATTGTGTTCGAGCCATGTTCGTGAGCTCGGTAGAGTATTTTGTGAACCCTTTTGGCCCCAGGTCACTTTGGGTGTTTTGTTAAGCTTGTTGAGTAGCTCCATGCCATGTTCTTACTTGTCATGTTCAGGTCATTTATCATGTTGTTTTGCTGCTCCAAAGAGAGCATCGTGATCTGGAATTTCAGGCTAGTGTTATTTTCACTAAGTCTGGAATCTGTTTTGCATTTGTGTTTTTGCCATGCTTGTTTGAACCTCTTAATGGATGAATTTGCCTATGGCTCAGTGCTAGAGTTTTGTTAACCATCTTGTTTACATCACTGCCATGCATTTTTTTTTCATGTTTGGTGGCTGTAGCATGTTCATTTCGTTGCGTTTAGATGCCTACTTGCTGTAAATCGCAGACCGGTGTCATATCTTAAAACGCTTGCCATTTTCAAACCGTAGATCCGATTCCAATGATCTTTATATCGTTTTCAAGCGATTTCATCCCCTCTATCCATTGGCACACTTGGTTTTCCAAGTTGAGGCCAGGTTCATGCATTTCCTATCATATCTTGCATTTTGCATCCCGCATCGCATCCCGCATAGCATATCATCATTTCATCATATTGCTTGGTCTTGCACGTGGTTGATTGTATCCTTGTTGCTTGTTTGTATTGTTGGGTAGAGCCGGGAGACGAGTTCGCTACCGAGGAGCCCGTTGAGTTTGCTTGTGAGGATCCAGTCAACTCTGACAACTGTGCAGGCAAGATGATCATACCCTCGAAATCACTACTATCTTTGCTATGCTAGTTTGCTCGCTCTTTTGCTTTGCCACTGCTACGATGCCTACCACTTGCTTGTCAGCCTCCCAATTGCATGATTGAACCTCTAACCTACCCTTGTCCTAACAAACCGTTGATTGGCTATGTTACCGCTTTGCTCAGCCCCTCTTATAGCGTTGCTAGTTGCAGGTGAAGATTGGAGCCGTTCCTATTGGAACATCTTTTATTTGCTTGTTGGGATATCACTATATTGCTATGTTATCTTAATGCATCTATATACTTGGTAAAGGGTGGAAGGCTCGGCCTCTCGCCTAGTGTTTTGTTCCACTCTTGCCGCCCTAGTTTCCGTCATATCGGTGTTATGTTCCCGGATTTTGCGTTCCTTACGCGGTTGGGTTATAATGGGAACCCCTTGATATTTCGCCTTGATTAAAGCTTTTCCAGCAATGCCCAACCTTGGTTTTACCATTTGTCACCTAGCCTCTTTTCCCCTAGGTTACCGGAGCCCAAGGGTCATCTTATTTTACCCCCCCCCCGGGCCAGTGCTCCCTCTGAGTGTTGGTCCGAACTGAGCTGCCTGCGGGGCCACCTCGGGGAAACTTGAGGGTTGGTTTTACTCGTAGCTAGTCTCATCTGAGTGTGCCCTGAGAACGAGATATGTACAGCTCCTTTCAGGATTTGTCGGCACATTCGGGCGGTGTTGCTGGTCTTGTTTTAACCTGTCAAAGTGTCTTGAGTTACCGAGATACCGAGTCTGATCGGAACATCTTGGGAGGAGGTCTATTCCTTCGTTGACCGTGAGAGGTTGTCATGGGCTAAGTTGGGACTCCCCTACAGGGATTGAACTTTCAAAAGCCGTGACCGCGGTTATGGGCAGATGGGAATTTGTTAATGTCCGGTTGTAGATAACTTGAACCTAATTAATTAAAATGAATCAACTGAGTGTGTTGCCGTGATGGCCTCTTCTCGGCGGAGTCCGGGAAGTGGACACGGTGTTGGAGTAATGCTTGCGCAGGTTGTTCCTCTAGATTCTCGCTCGCGCCTTGCCTCCTCTTCTCGCTCTCTTTTGCGTATAAGTTAGCCACCACATATGCTAGTCGCTTGCTGCAGCTCCACATACTTGCCTTATCCTTCCTATAAGCTTAAATAGTTTTGATCGCGAGGGTGCGAGATTGCTGAGTCCCTGTGGCTCACAGATACTATAATTCCAGATGCAGGTCCAGGTGATTCCGCTCCAGGTGACGAGTACGAGCTCAAGTGGGAGTTTCGACGAGGACTCTCAGCGTTATTATGTTTCTTTTCCCGACGATCAGTAGTGGTGCCTAGTTGGGGTTATCGATTCAGGGCCTTGTCGCATGTTGGGGGTCTTTTCTATTTTGGCACCGTAGTCGGGCCATGAGTGATTTGTATGATGGATGTTATTTGTGTACTCTAATGTGACGTGGCGAGTGTAAGCCAACTATGTCTCTCCCCTTTATTATGTATTACATGGGATGTTTGTGATGATTTCCTAACTTGCGACATTGCTTTCAATGCGGTTATGTCTCTAAGTCGTGCCTCGACACGTGGGAGCTATAGCCGCATCGAGGGCGTTACATTGATGGCGTGTAGATCATCGCCGCGGGCCATGTGGATATGAAGGAGATAATCCTCGATCGATACCGCAGGATCTGTTGTGCCGTCGTACGACTTAATGTTTACGGGTTTGAAGCCCTCAGGGATTTTATGATCCAGTACTTCATCTGTGAAGCATAGTGGGTGTGCGGCGCCTCTGTATTGGGCTATATCACGACGCAGCTCGAAGGCGCTTTGTCTGTTGAGTTCGGCCCGGCCAGATATATTGCGTCCGGAGTGACGATCACCGTCATGTGCCGTGGGGCGCCTGCGCGATCCATAGATCGATCTTGTTTGCCTTGCCTTGTCCTCCAGGATGTCACGTAGGTCGGGCGCGCTTTCCCGTGCCTTAGTATGCCTGACGCGGTGCCGGGGCATGGCTTGAGTGGAGGGCCAAGAGGCCTCTCTGTCACGGCCACGAGGTGGCCGGTCGGCCATGTCATGCGCTGGTGATTTAGGTGCTTCCTCCTCTAGTCGGGGTAGCAGCCTATGCTTTGGGTAACTCTTGGAGGGGCGTTCGAGTTCATACTCTTCGGCCGCAAGGACTTCAGTCCATCTGTCAGCTAGCAAATCCTGATCAGCTCTAAGTTGTTGCCGCTTTTTCTTGAGGCTGCTTGCCATGGCCATGAGCCTGCGTTTAAAACGCTCTTGTTCGGCAAGATCTTCTGGCACGACAAACTCGTCGTCGTCGAGGCTTGCCTCATCTTCGGAGGGAGGCGTATAATTATCGTCCTCAACCTCTTGGTCCGCCGCCCTCTCGTGAGGGCTGGCTTCTCTGTCCTCCTGTGCCGAATTTTGCTAGAGGGGTGTTCTTCGGCGCTATCCGGAGTAGTATTATCTCCCGTGCCGGAATCACCATTTTTGCTTTGGCGGGATTTAGAGCGGCGCCGCTGACGCCGGCGCTTGGGCTGTTTCTTAGAGGTATCGTCCATCGCTGTTCCATCGCCATCTCCATCCTTTGGAGTGTCCACCATATATATGTCATATGACGAGGTGGCCTTCCAACACCCTACAGGTGCTGGTTCTTGTTCGTCTCCTGCATCGTCGTCCATGCTGTCGATGTCTTCGGAGTCGAAGTCAAGCATGTCGGTTAAGTCATCGACAGTGGCTATGAAGTGGGTGGTGGGTGGGTTTTGAATTTCTTCATCGTCCGTATCCCAACCTTGCTGACCGTAGTCCGGCTAGGGCTCTCCTGATAAAGAGAGAGACTTTAGAGAATTCAGGATGTCGCCAAAGGGCGAGTGCTGAAAGATGTCCGCGGCGGTGAACTCCATTATCGGCGCCCAATCGGATTCGATCGGCGGGGGCGCGGGGGGCTCGGAGTTTGGAGAGGAATCCGGCTCCTCGGAGTCACGGGCCATGCGGAGTGCGGGGCTGGAGTTCGGCTCGATCGCCTCTGAGATCGCAGCCCCTGAGGCAGCGTCCAACCGCTGATCCTCAATTGGCGCAGTGGGCTCCGAATCAATGGTCGGAACCGATGCGTGTGCGGACTCCAAGGCGCTGTTCGGCGGCAGAGCTATATCATGCCCATCGAGACAGTGCGGCACGCTTGGCTGTGGCTCAAATCCGTCAAAGATCAAGTCCCCGCGGACGTCAGCCGTGTAGTTTAGGCTTCCAAACCTGACCTGATGGCCAGGGGTGTAACTTTTGATCTGCTCAAGGTGACCAAGCGAGTTGGCCCGCAGTGCGAAGCCGCCGAAGACGAAGATCTGTCCGGGGAGAAAAGTCTCACCCTGGACTGCATCGTGGTTGGTGATCAAAGAAGCCATCGGGCCTGAAAGCGACGACACAGAGGAACTCTCAATGAAAGCACCAATGTCGGTGTCAAAACCGGCGGATCTCGGGTAGGGGGTCCCGAACTGTGTGTCTAGGCCGGATGGTAACAGGAGACAAGGGACACAATGTTTTACCCAGGTTCGGGCCCTCTTGATGGAGGTAAAACCTTACGTCCTGCTTGATTAATATTGATGATATGGGTAGTACAAGAGTAGATCTACCACGAGATCAAGGAGGCTAAACCCTAGAAGCTAGCCTATGGTATGATTGTTGTATGATGAAGTTGTCCTACGGACTAAAACCCTCCGGTTTATATAGACACCAGAGAGGGTTAGGGTTACACAAAGTCGGTTACAATGGTAGGAGATCTTGAGTATCCGCATCGCCAAGCTTGCCTTCCACGCCAAGGAAATTCCCATCCGGACATGGGACGGAGTCTTCAACCTTGTATCTTCATAGTCCTGGAGTTCGGCTGAAGGTATAGTCCGGCTACCCGAACACCCCCTAATCCAGGATTCCCTCATTCTCCAACCTCATCCCACATCAACGGTGTCCTGCACTTCCTACCATACAATACCTCAAATGATGCCATCTTCAGACTAGCCTGGTAACTGTTATTATATGAGAACTTTGCATAAGGTAAATTATCATCCCAACTGGACCCATAGTCCAAAGCACAAACTCTCAACATTTCCTCCAAAATCTGATTTACCCTCTCTGTCTGCCCATCTGTCTGTGGATGGAAAGCTGTACTGAACTCCATCCTGGTGCCCAAGGATTCATGCAACTGATGCCAAAATTTGGATGTGAACTGAGTACCTCTATCAGACACTACCTTCGTTGGAACTCCATGCAGACAAACAATTTTAGACATATAATTTTTTGCTAGCTGAGCACTGGTATAAGTAGTCTTTACCGGGATGAAGTGAGCATCTTTAGTCGGACAATCAACAACTACCCAAATAGAATCATAACCTGACCGAGTCCTGGGTAGGCCTGTAATGAAATCCATACCAATCTCATCCCACTTCCAATCAGGTATAGGCAATGGCTATAACAAACCTGCTGGTGTCTGATGTTCCGCCTTAACTCTTTGGCACACATCACATGTTGCAATATACCCAGCAATTTCCCTCTTCAGGCTAGGCCACCAAAATCTTTCCCTCAAATCCAAATACATTTTAGTAATACCTGGGTGAATAGAAAAAAGTGAATCATGCGCCTCCTGAAGAATCAACTTCCTGATGTCTGCATCTTGAGGTACACAAATACGCTTCTCAAACCATATGGCTCCATGTTCATCCTCATGGAAACCTTCTGCCTTCCCTTTAACCATATTCTCTTTTATCTCAGCAATCTCCTTATCATTCTTTTGAGCTTCTCTGATCCTGTCAAGCAAAGTAGGCTTTACCTCAAGTGTTGCTAAATATCCCTTAGGAACCATCTCCAACCGGGGATTCCTGAACTGCTCACATAACTCTGGTGGCATATCATCAATATTAACTGCATTAGCATGGCTCCTACGACTCAATGCATCAACAACAACATTAGCCTTACCAGGATGATACTGCACATTCAAATCATAATCCTTAATAAGCTCCAACCATCTCCTCTGCCTGAGGTTCAAATCCTTCTGAGTAAAAATATACTTCAAGCTCTTATGATCAGTAAATATATCACAATGATTGCCAATAAGATATGGCCTCCAAGTTTTCAATGCATGCACAACTGAGGCTAACTCCAAATCATGTGTAGGATAATTAGCTCATGATTCTTAAGCTGACGTGAAGCATATGAAACAACTTTACCTTCCTGCATCAAAACGCTCCCAAGTCCTTGACGAGAAGCATCACAATATACCTGGAAGTCCTTATGTATGTCTGGCAGAGTTACGAATGGTGCTGTAATCAAACGCTGCTTCAATTCCTGAAAGCTGGCTTCACATTCATCAGTCCAAACAAACTTCTTCTCCTTCTTCAATAATTCAGTCATAGGCTTTGCAATCTTGGAAAAGTTCTCAATAAACCTCCTGTAATAACCTGCAAGGCCCAAAAAGCTGCGAACCTCTCCAACTGGCGTGGGTGTCTCCCACTGTGTAACTGCAGCAACCTTAGATGGATCAACTGCAACTCCATTACCTGACACAACATGTCCAAGGAATGCTACCTCATCCAGCCAAAACTCACATTTGCTGAACTTGGCATACAACTGATGTTCCCTCAATTTCTCCAATACCAAACGCAAATGCACCTCATGCTCTTGCTTATTCTTGGAGAACACCAATATATCATCAATGAAAACAACCACAAATTTATCCAAGAACTTGATAAACACCTTGTTCATCATATTCATGAAGTATGCAGGGGCGTTAGTCAATCCGAATGACATAACAGTATATACATACAACCCATACCTCGTGGTAAAAGCAGTCTTGGGAATATCTTGCTCACGAATCTTCAATTGATGATAACCAGAATGAAGATCAATCTTAGAAAACACAGTAGCTCCCTCCAACTGGTCAAATCGATCATTTATCATAGGCAAAGGATACTTATTCTTAATGGTTACCTCATTTAGAGAACGATAATCAACACACATCCTCAAGGTCCCATCCTTCTTCTCCACAAACAAAACTGGGGCTCCCCAAGGTGATGAACTTGGGCGAATAAATCCTTGCGCCTGCAATTCTCTTATCTGCTTCTTCAATTCCTCCAACTCTTGAGGAGGCATTCTATACGGTCTCTTTGCAATAGGTCCAGTGCCTGGTATTAAATCAATTAGAAACTCAATATCTCTATCTGGTGGCATACCTGGCAACTCCTCTGGAAACACATCTGGATAATCCCTCACAACTGGCACCTCTTCCAGGCTACCCCCCTTAAGAGAGTTCACCTGCACCTGATTACGCTTATACTTACACACATATTTGATCCTCTTCCCTCCTGGTGCACTGAGAATAATAGATCGACTGGCACAATCAATATGACATTTATATAACTGCAACCAATCCATACCCAAAATAATATCCAGACCTTGTGACTTCAATATAATCAAGCCCGTAGGAAAATCATGCTTTCCAATAGACAAAGTCAACTGATGGCAACCAACACCTGCTATCATCTCAGCTCCTGGGGAACTCACTCTAATAGGCATACTAAGTGTTTTGGTTGGCAATCCATGTTTATCAACAAATACCCTCAAAATAAATGAATGAGATGCACCAGTATCAAAAAGAACAAGCGCGGGTACTGAGTTAATCAAGAACTTACCAATCACTGCATCAGGTTCATTATAGACCTCCTCAACATTAACATGGTTGACATGACCCTTTTGGAAGGGGTTTGGCTTGCTGACTCCTGAATCCCCATTACCGTTCTTGTTCCCTGGACAAGCATTGGAGTAGTGGCCCATCTGCCTACACTTATAGCATTGAACCTGGCTAATATCCCTCTACACAGGCATACTCTGGTGGCTCTGGTTATTATTCCCTCCATTACCATTACCATTACCTCTACCATTGCCATTGTTACTCTTGTGCCCATTGTGATGATGGTGGCCATTATGGTTGTGGCCATTCCCTCCATGATGATTATGACCATTACCTCCATGATGATTATGCCCATTACCTCCATTACCATGATATGAAGTGCGTGGCTTCTGTTGTGGTCCTGAATTATACCTGTTATTATTGTTGTACTTCCTCTTGCGATTCTCTATGGCCTGTTGCTTTCCCTCCAGCACAATAGCCTTATCAATCAAATCCTGGCAATTCCTAAAAGTGGCCACTGTCAACTGAAGGCTCAACTCATCATTAAGGCCCTCCAAGAATTTCTCTTGCCTAGCTGCATCAGTGTTAACATCATTAGGAGCATAACGTGCAAGATTATTAAATTCCTCCACATACGCATTAACTATGCGACCTCCCTGGCGCAAACTACGAAACTCCTTCTTTTTCAGACTCATAGCACCAGCAGACACATGTGCAGCACGGAAAGCATCCTGAAACTGAGGCCATGTGATAGCAGCAATGGGATAAGTGACCAAGTAGTTTTCCCACCAAGCTGCAGCAGGACCCTCCAAAAAATGTGAGGCAAACCTCACCCTCTCTGCATCAGTGCATCCAACCGTCTCCAGGTTCCTATTGACTGCACGGAGCCAGTCATCAGCCACAATAGGTTCAGGGGAACTGGAGAACCTCTGAGGATTCAACCTCAAGAACCTGGTAAGCATATCCACAGGTGGCGGTGGCGGCGGATTGTTGTTGTTATTGTTGTTGTTCTGGTTCTGAGTAAGCAACTGGATCAACTGGGCCTGTCCCTCAATAACCTGCTGTATGTATGGTGGTACTCCATTTCCATTGTTGTCTCCTCCTACTGTATTGCGTCTAGTATCATGCCTCGGCGGCATCTGGTGGGCAAGCATAGATGAGTTATAGATATAATAGGGCCAAAAGCTATGTATATATAAATATATTCTACCCATATGCATAATATGATCAAGCCAACAAAACAAAACAACGAATAACACCAACAAACAAACAACAAACAATATGGTAATATATATATAGTCGAATAATTTCGACACTAAGCAATTTAACAAACAACTACCAACCAAGCAAACAATCTAGTATCTTCATACCACGAAAGTGGGCATAATCAGATACGCTAATACGATAACGTTGCAATATAAACAAACATGAATGGTGGTCTCAGCACTAGTTCCTACTTAACTGTTCAAGATACTTGAGGGGGTTAACTAATAAACAGTAAGAAGTATAACTAGTTTATAAAATAATTTTCACTCCTATGGCTTTTCTAATCCATTTTCTAGGGTCACGTCCTACAGTCAACACACTGCTCTGATACCATATGTAACGACCAAACCTCGAAGGATTTGAGTCTCTGTGCTTACCGTGCTAGTCCCTGGATCGAACTCGCTAGCACACACAGTATAGATGAATACCAGAATAGCAAGTGCATCATTTATTACATCGTATGATCCAGAATATATAAAATAAAACAATCTGCATAGCACTTGGCTAGCTTTATTCAATCAAACAGCGGAAAGCAGCAGAAAATAACGACGAGTCCCATCATAGCCCACTGGCGATGCTGAGTGCAGACTCGCGATCCTAACGGTACCTCACTCTTCGTCAGAATATCCTGCAACATGAGACGTTGCAGCCATATAGGTCAATACTTGGAATGTATTGGCAAGTTACACAGGAGTAATAATAAAAAGCAGACCTACATGTATATGCATAGTATATCAAAAGAAAGGCTTGATGGTTTATTTTGCGGAAAGCTGATTTTATCCTCATAACTACCTAATAGTCAAATTTTTATTTAGTTATTTTATTACTACAATTAAATGCACAAGGTTGAGTTGGCAAAATCAACTCCAACCTACCCTTTATTAAGTTGCCCAACAAATTTATTAAGTGTCACATCTATTAAGATCATCCAACAACTGTAATGGCATAGTGGCTCAAAGTTGCCCATAACCGGGGGCACGGCTAATCATGATTAGTTTTAATACTCTGCAGAGTTTAGTACGCTTTACCCACTGGACCCAACCCGAAGGTTGAGACGAAGTCTTTCAGAAGCAGTCCCCTAGTCCCAACAGGAGGCCCATCCCAACTATTATATCTACATCTGCTGGCACATCCGGGTAAGGGTCCCACAACTGATCAACTAAGCCAGAGCCCATTTAGCCAGTGGTCACACATGGAAGCTACTAGTCACTAAGTCTGTCTGATCCTTTTGAGCCTGGGCGGCCGTCCACTTACATTTAGAGGGTATAAACCATGATGTTCTTGAAACCACCCTAGCAATACCACTTCCGCCTAGAGGTGAATTAAATCCTGAGTTTCTACTCAAATTATTATATATATAATCCTCACATAAGCTCAATGAATACACGATCCAACCCCGTCTACAAGCATAGCAAAACTACAACTACCACGATCTGCAATGACGGGAGATAGCTCAACAGCATAACCAAAATATATAGTATTCCTATACATGCATATATTCATAGTGTGATATAACTACATGCATAGAAAACAATAGGTAAAGGATGATCAACATGTAACTTGCCTTGGTTCTGGTTCAGAAAGTCACACTCCTGACAATAGCTCGCGTCGCACTCCGGACAATCTACACGTTTCACACAATTCAACAAATCAATCACCGGAACACGAATAGAACCAAAACAAAACCAATAGCAAGAAAACCATTTTTAAAACTCAAAAACAGAAGCTTAGTAGCACCTAAAATGCACTACGGTCACAATGCAAAAAAGAATCACTTAAAATCGACAAACGGTTTGAGAGTTACGGCCTCCGGAAGATTTAATTCAAATTCAAACGAATTCAAATTTGAACAATGCAAACATGTGCAAAGTTGGTACTGTGATAATTTGCTGATTTCTGTGAGTACACAGGAAAAAGAATTACCTAAATTGGACTTATAGAATAAAAGATATAACTAGTTGAATTTTTAGCTGAAATCTGAAAAAGAAAACAGAAAACAACAGAAAATGCCTGGGCGCTGTAGCGAACTCCTGTAGAATCTCCTGTAGCGACGTGCCACATGGCAGCATGTGATTGGCCGGGAAAACTCCTGCACGTGCGTGCTCACCGGAAACAGAGAAAACGGCAGCGGTCTGGGGCATTGGCGGCGGCGCTCCTCCAGTGGGTCCCCGACGAAAGTGCAGTGGCAGATGGGTTTAGCAATGAGTTGCGGAGGTGGTGGTGGTGTCGGACGGCGGCGGGGTTCCTTCTGTAGCCGGCGGCGACCACGTGAATAGCCGCTGTGCTCCGGTGGCGGCGGACGAGCTTGTCCCTCCCACGATGTTGCGTTTCCGGCCACGAGAAAGTGTCAGGCGAGAGAGAATTTGAGAGGGGCTTCGAGGGGTGCAGGCAGCGCGGCTCTGCGGTCTCTTACGGCGGTGGAAACGACCGGCGAATCGGCGGCGATCGGCGTGGACTTTGGCGAGATCCGTTTTGCCCTAGCTCCCGCGTGCGGCAACAAGGAAGATCGAGGAGGGGGGTGCGGGGTCTCTCGAGCAGTTGGGCTCACGTACGGTGTCCCTAGGTAGCACGGGGTTGACCAGGGGCGCGGGACAAACCGGCTCGGCCTCGGCATGCGTGCGTGCGTGCGTGCGGCGGCTGCAGTGTCCGGCTCGAGGTAGGGGACGGGTGCGTGGCGAGGTCCGCTGGCAGAGAGAGAGAGAGAGAGACAGCGGGTCGGGCGCTGGTGCGGGTCAGATCGGGTGCGGGTCAGGCGCGGTTCGGGCGCGGCTGGCTGCTGCGCTTACCGCTTCGCGATTAGGTGGGCTGCGGGCGAACGGGAGGCTGCTGGGCCGTGGCCGCGAGCTGGGCCGCGGTGCGGAGCTGCGCTGTGCTGCGCTTCGGTGTTGCGTGCTGTGTTTTTTTCCTTTTCTTTAAACAAAAACTATAGCAGTAAAAATAACTAAAAATAAAACCACAATATAAAAACTAAATAAAAATACGTAGACACACAGTAAAAATAGCCCTATAGCTATAAACTACAGGAACACTAGTTCCAATACTAATGCAATTTTGGAAATTCATTTTGATGCAAAAGGCCACACAAACAATAAAATAACACACAATTAAAATACTTAGAAAATTGCAAAAAAATTACCATAACATATCAGATGAACTGGAAACAATATTCTGCACATTATGAACATTTTTAAATAGGGGAGAAGTCATGTTATCTCCGCTCCAATAAATTGCCTTTGGTTGCATAATGATTCGAATATTTCAGAAAAAGCAAATAATGCAATAAAAATATGATATGCATATGAATGATCTATTAACATCCTAATTTAGTAAAATTGGGATGTTACACCTCCCTTCTTAGGGACACAATGGACAGGGCTTACCCACCGACTATCAGCAATAGGATAAATTATACCTGCCTCAAGGAGCTTTAGTATCTCCTTTCTTACCACTTCTTTCATTTTAGGATTCAGCCGGCGTTGATGATCACGAACTGGTTTAACATCTTCTTCCAAAATAATTTTATGTTGACATAGAGTGGGACTAATGCCCTTAAGATCATCAAGAGTATACCCAATAGCAGCACGGTGCTTCTTCAGAGTTTTCAATAATCTCTCTTCCTCATGCTCTGAAAGGTTAGCACTAATAATAACAGGATATATCTTTTTCTCATCAAGATAAGCATATTTAAGAGTATCAGGTAACAGTTTAAGCTCAAACACGGGATCACCCTTGGGTGGAGGAGGACCCCCTAGGATTTCAACAGGTAAATTTTTTTTCAGAATAGGTTCATGTTTAAAGAATACTTCATCTAATTCCCTTCTTTCATTCATAAACATGTCATTTTGATGGTCTAGCAAATATTGTTCTAATGGATCAGTAGGAGGTACGGCAATAGAAGCAAGACCAATAATTTCATCCTGACTAGGTAATTCTTCTTCGCGGTGTTGTCTACTAAATTTAGAAAAATTAAATTCATGAGTCATATCATCTAAACCGATAGTAACAACATCTCTTTTGCAATCTATGGTAGCATTAACAGTGTTCAAGATGGGTCTACCAAATATAATGGGACAAAAGCTATCTTGTGACGAACCAAGAACAAGAAAATCAGCAGGATATTTAGTTTTCCCACACAAGACTTCAACATCTCTAACAATTCCCATTGGTGAAATAGTATCTCTATTGGCAAGTTTAATTGTGACATCAATATCTTCCATCTCAGCAGGTGCAATATCATGCATAACTTCTTGGTATAAGGAATAAGGTATTGCACTAGCACTAGCACCCATATCACATAAGCCATGATAACAATGATCTCCTATTTTAACAGAAATAACAGGCATGCCTACCACAGGTCTAGGTTTATCTTTATCACGAGGTTTAGCAATTCTAGCAGTTTCATTACAGAAATAAATGACATGCCCATCTATATTATCAGACAAGAGATCTTTAACAATAGAAATATTAGGTTCAACTTTAACTTGCTCAGAGTCAAGTCCATATTTAGTGCTAAATTTACGAAAAATATCGGTATCCATAAAAGATTTAACACAATCAAAACTAGGTGTCATACCTGACTCCTTACCATTGTCGAGGTCCCAATCTTCAGAGTTGCGTTTAATTCTTTCCAATAAATCGCATTTGAATTCAATAGTCTTCATCATAAAAGAGCTAGCACAAGAAGTATGAAGCATGATGCGATTGTTACCAGAAAGCCGAGCATAAAATGTTTGAATAATCATTTCTCATGAGAGCTCATGATTGGGGCATGAATATAACATTGATTTAAGCCTCCCCAAGCTGTAGCGATGCTTTCTCCTTCGCGAGGCCAAAAATAATATATGTAATTGCGATCACGATGAACAAGATGCATAGGATAAAACTTCTGATGAAATTCCAATTTCAATCGTTTGTAATTCCAAGACCTCATATCATCACATAGCCTATACCATGTCGATGCATCTACCCTCAAAGATAAAGGGAATACCTTCTTCTTAACAACATCTCCGAGTACACCTGCAAGCTTAAATAATCCACAAACTTCATCCACATATATCAAATGTTCATCAGGATGTTTTGTTCCATCTCCTAAAAAAAGGATTAGCTAGCAGTTTTTCTATCATACCCGCGGGAACTTCAAAGCAAGCATCTTCATTTTTATTTTCATTTTCAGTAGGTTCAGTAGGTTGAGGAGCAACTCTTTGCTCTACTGGTCGGGGTGAAGATACCCCGAACAAGCCCCTCAGAGGATTACTTTCCATAGTAACAAGTGACAGTAAACTTCAGCACACTATATAAATTTTCCATACCAAATTCCACCTACCAAAGGCGCTTCACTCCCAGGCAACGGCGCCAGAAAAGAGTCTTGATGACCCACAAGTATAGGGGATCTATCATAGTCCTTTCGATAAGTAAGAGTGTCGAACCCAACGAGGAGCAGAAGGAAATGATAAGCGGTTTCCAGCAAGGTATTCTCTGCAAGTACTGAAATAAGTGGTAACAGATAGTTTTGTGATAAGGTAATTTGTAAAGAGCAACAAGTAAAAAAAGTAAATAAGGTGCAGCAATGTGGCCCAATCCTTTTTGTAGCAAAGGACAAGCCTGGACAAACTCTTATATGATGTAAAGCGCTCCTGAGGACACATGGGAATATCGTCAAGCTAGTTTTCATCACGTTCATACGATTCGCGTTCGGTACTTTGATAATTTGGTATGTGGGTGGACTAGTGCTTGGGTGCTGCCCTTACTTGGACAAGCATCCCACTTATGATTAACCTCTATTGCAAGCATCAGCAACTACAACAAAAGTATTAAGGTAAACCTAACCATAGCATGAAACATATGGATCCAAATCAGCCCCTTACGAAGCAACGCATGAGGGAGTCCTGGATGAGGGGGTGTTCGGGTAGCCGGACTATACCTTCAGCCGAACTCGAGGACTATGAAGATACAAGATTGAAGACTCCGTCCCATGTCCGGATGGGACTTTCCTTGGCGTGGAAGGCAAGCTTGGCGATGCGG
>NC_053022.1:463347368-463359861 GCF_003073215.2 Triticum urartu
GACATTGTCCGGCGGTGCGCGAGGTGGAATTTAGGGTTAGGGGGAGAGGAGATCCGAGATTTGGACGGGGAAGGCCTATTTATACATAGAAGGAGCTAGGAGGCTCCAAATGAGGTGCGGTTTTCGGCCACGCGATCGTGATCGAACGATCTAGATGATGGAGTAGGTTTAGGTGGGTTTTGGGCCAAATTGGAGGGGTGTTGGGCTGCAACACACACGAGGCCTTTTCGGTCCCTCGGTTAACTGTTGGAGCATCAAACGAAGTCCAAATGGTACGAAACTTGACAGGCGGTCTATCGGTAGTAAACCAAGGCCGCTTGGCAAGTCTCGGTCCAATCCGGAAATGTTTAATCCGCACACACGAAAGAAAGGTAGAAATGACCACCGGAGGAGAACGAAGCGCCGGAATGCAAAACGGACAACGGGGAAAAAGCTCGAATGCATGAGATGAACACGTATGCAAATGCAATGCACATGATGACATAATATGAGATGCATGAAAACGATAAAAACACACGGAGACAAAAACCCGAACCCGAGAAAATAAAATAACTTAACGCCGGAAACGGCAAGAGTTGGAGTACATATTGGGAAAATCACATCCGGGGTGTTACAACACTCCACCACTACGAAAGGATCTCGTCCCGAGATCTAGGACTGAAAGAACACCGGGTACTCAGAATGGAGGTGATCCCCGCGTTCCCAGGTAGCTTCACGGTCGAAATGGTGTGACCACTTTACTTTGAGGAATTTGATTGACTTGTTGCGAGTCTTGCGTTCAATCTCTTCAAGAATAGCCACGGGGTGCTCACGATAAGAGAGATCTTCTTGGAGCTCAATGTCCTTGAAGTTGATGGTGCGGTCAGGAGTCTTGAAGCACTTTCGGAGCTGAGAGACATGGAACACGTCATGAACATTTGCAAAGTTTAAAGGAAGCTCGAGTTGATAGGCGAGATCGCCTCTCTTGCTGACGATCTTGAAAGGTCCCACGTATCTAGGGGCAAGCTTCCCTTTGATACCGAAGAGACGAGTACCTTTCATTGGAGAGACGCGGAGGTAAACATGATCTCCGATCTCGAAAACCAAATCACGGTGCTTACTGTCATAGTAGCTCTTCTGGCGGGATTGGGCTGCTTTGAGGTTATCTCGAATGACTTTGCACATTTCCTCTGCCTCTGTGATTAAGTCATTTCCGAGAAGCTGACGCTCACCGGTTTCAGACCAGTTGAGAGGGGTACGGCACTTCCTGCCATACAGAATTTCAAAAGGGGCCTTGCCTGAACTTGCTTGAAAACTGTTGTCATAGGAGAATTCAGCATATGGAAGAAAATCCTCCCACTTCATGCCGAAGGAGATCACACAAGCCCTGAGCATATCTTCAAGAATCTGGTTGACACGCTCGACTTGACCGCTAGTTTGAGGATGGAAAGCTGTGCTGAAGCGGATGTTGGTGCCAATGGCCTTCTGAAAAGAATCCCAAAACTTTGAGGTAAAGATGCTGCCACGGTCTGAAGAGATCACTTGAGGAATACGTGCAGAGATACAATCCGAGAGGTATAGAGTTCCGCCAATTGAGCTGCAGTGATAGACTCTTTGATAGGCAGGAAATGAGCCACTTTAGTGAGTTTGTCGATGACAACGAATATAGCATCATTGCCATGCTTGGACTTTGGGAACCCAGTCACGAAGTCCATCTCAATGTGCTGGAATGGCAAGAGGTTGGAGGAGACCCGCTGGCCTTTGATGTTCTGCCTTCACTCTTCTGCAGACATCACACTCATTTACGAACTGAGCAATCTCGCGCTTCATTCGAGTCCACCACTAAGCCTGCTTGAGGTCCCGATACATCTTCGTGCTCCCAGGGTGGATGGAGAGGAGAGAATTGTGAGCCTCGTTCATGATCACTTTACGAAGGTCACCTTTGGGCACGATGATACGATCCTCGAAGAAGAGAGTATCCTTGTCATCAAGGCGGTAGCACTTGTACTTGGGTTGACTCTTGGCAATCCCAATCTTCACCTTTTTCACCATAGCATCAAGAAGCTGGACTTGGCGAATCTGGTCTTCTAAGGTAGGAGAGACTTGAAGGTTGGTGAGGAAACCTTGAGGAACAACTTGCAGATTAAGTTTGCGGAAAGCTTCACAAAGCTCGGGTTGATAAGGCTTGAGAATCAGACTGTTGCAGTAAGCCCTCCTGCTCAATGCGTCAGCAATCACATTGGCCTTGCCTGGAGTATACTCGATACTCGGATTATACTCTTGAATCATTTTGACCCATCGAGTCTGCCTGAGGTTGAGATTAGGCTGAGTGAAGATGTACTTGAGACTCTTGTGGTCAGTGAAGATGTCCACTTTTCTTCCCAATAAGAGATGTCTCCAAGTCAAAAGAGCATGCACAACTGCCGCCAACTCGAGATCATGAGTGGGGTAGTTCTTCTCATTGGGCATCAATTGGCGAGAGGTATAAGCAACAACTTTCTTCTCTTGCATCAACACTGCGCCAAGACATAGGAGAGAGGCATCACAAAAGACCTCATACGGCTTGGATTCATCAGGCGGAGTCAGAACTGGAGCAGTGACCAATTTCTCTTTCAAAGTGTTGAAAGCAATGTCACACTCCGGAGACCAAACGTACTTGACATGCTTCTGGAGAAGATTTGAGAGAGGCTTCGCAATCTTGGAAAAGTTTTCAACGAATCTTCGACAGTAGCTGCGAGACCAAGGAAGCTACGGAGTTGCTTCACGTTCTGAGGTGGTTCCCAATTCACAATTGCAGACACCTTCTCAGGATTCACCGCAATGCCCTTGGCAGAGATGATATGACCAAGATAAAGAACCTCATCGAGCCAAAATTCGCACTTGGAGAACTTGGCGTAGAACTGGTGTTCCCTCAGCTTATCGAATACCAAATGCAAGTGCTTGGCATGATCTTCCTTGTTCTTCGAGAAAACCAGAATGTCATCGAGATAGACCAAAACAAAGTCATTGGTGTAGGCGTTGAAGATGAAGTTCATCATGCGAGAGAAAGTCGGAGGAGCGTTGATGAGGCCGAAAGACATGACGGTGTACTCATATGAACCATAGCTTGTCCTGAAAGCCATCTTGGGACTATCTTGCTCACGGATTCGAATCTGATGATAACCCATACGGAGATCAAGCTTGGAGAATACTTGGGCACCTTTGAGTTGTTCGAACAGCTCATTAATGTTGGGAAGTGGATACTTGTTCTTATGGTCTTCTTGTTCAATGGACGGTAATCAACACAAAGTCGGTCCGTTCCATCCTTCTTCTTCACAAAAAGAACACCACAACCCCACGGAGAAGAACTAGGTCGGATGAGGCCCATTCTCTCTTGAACATCGAGTTGCTTCTTCAGCTCCTTCAACTCTTCCGGTCCGAGCTTGTAAGGACGCTTGCACACTGGTTCCGTGCCAGGCTCAAGATCGATGACGAATTCAACTGGCCGGTGCGGAGGCATTCCTGGAAGCTCTTCTGGAAAGACGTCTTGATATTCGCAAACGACTGGAATTTGCGAGATAGCATCCAGTTCACCCTTCTCATTGAGAGAAAACAGACGGATGGTATTATCCCGAGCGGCAAAGACAATTACATCCTCAGACGAATGAGTCAATTGAATCTGCCTGGCAGCACAATCAAGATGTGCCTTGTGCTTAGAAAGCCAATCCATTCCGAGAATAAGATCAATATCTGAGTCACCCAGAACAATAGGAGAAGCTAGAAATTTGTAGTCGCCCAACGTGATAGTAATATCCGGGACGCAGAAATTAGCTGTCATTTGCTTGCCTGGTGACACGATTTGCAAATAATTTTGCAGATACTGATAATCGCACTCATACTTCGATGCAAAAGGTTTGGAAATGAAACAATGCGATGCACCGGTGTCAAAAAGAACTTTTGCAGGGATATCGTTAACAGGAAGGTTACCCATGATGACATCTGACGAGTCCTCTGCCTGAGCTGCATTCATCAAGTTGACCTTGGCATGCTTGGGGTTATGCTTGACCATAGCTGTACTTGCCGATCTGACAGGAGGAGGAGGAAGACGCCTCTGATTGAAGCATTTGTTGGCATAGTGACCCTTCTGTTGGCACTTGTTGCACGTGACCTCTGAAAGCGGACGGTGATACAGAGCACTCGATCTTGGAGCTTGAGATGAAGTCTTGTTCTGAAAGCCAGGGTTGGGTGGGTGGGAAGATCCACTGCCACCTTTGCTCTTCTGATACGGCTGACGAAACGGAGGAGGAGGAAGCCAATACTTCTGCTGCTTGGCCACTTGAGTAGAGGAAGAAGGAGTAGCATCTCTGACTCGCTTCTTGGAAGCATCACACCTCAGTTGAGCGGCCTCTTGCTTCAATGCCATGTTGTAGAACTCATCGTACCTCAAGGGCTCAAAGAGAACAAGAGCTAGCTGAATTTCTTCTCTGAGACTACCCCTGAACTGGTATATCATGCTCTTCTCATCAGGGACGTCCTGCTTAGCAAAGCGGGCGAGCTTCTGAAACAACTTGTTGTAGTCATAGACAGACAAAGAGCCTTGCTTCAGGTTGCGGAATTCCCCACGCTTGCTTTCAACCACGCTCTAAGGAATATGATGAGCTCTGAAATCTTGACGGAATTCATCCCAGGTAATAACACATCCATCTCTGGAATCCTTGTACTGCTGGAACCATTCTGCAGCTTGATCTTTGAGTTGGAAGGAAGCAAACTTGACAAAGTCCTCAGGCCTGACGTTACTGCACTCGAAATGCTTGCACAGATCCACAAGCCAATCGTCAGCATCAGTTGCCTCAACACAATTGCTGAAAGTCTTTGGCCCGTTAGCAAGGAACTGGTTGAGTGTAGCAAAGTGATTCTGATTGTTGCCTTGGTTGCCTTGGTTCGCTTGATTGCGCTCTTGAAGAATTTTCATGATCAACTGTGTGTTAGCATTGGTTGCGGCCATCACAGCTTGCCATGCCTCCGGAGGAGGTGGAGGTGGTGGCGGATCTTGATTCTGATTCTGATTGGTGCTCTTAGCGGGAGCCATCCTGAAGAGGGTGACCACCGTTAGCACATTGACAGATAAAATGAAGCTGAATCCAACATAATGAAAATTGCAACATAAAGTCTTCACATCCGAACAAAATGAACGAATGCATTCCTCTTGAAATGGTCACATATCCATAAATTGAGAAGCCACTTAGAATTTAGGTAGAGAAATAAATCAACAAGGTATGGATCAAGAACGAATACTCGGTAAGAAATCCCAATCTCAAACCAAATATCCGTGGAAGAAGAACTAGAGCTACAAGAATTCTCACCTATGAAACTCCCAAACCTTTCCGGTTATGCAATCAGGTGTTGGGGATACAGGGGAAGCATAATATCTCACCCAAATCTAGCAATTCCTACATCCAGCTGTATCCATCCTTCAACACATAACCGAGAAAAAACTTCGGAAAGCATCTACCTCAACCTTCGAAAAGCATCCATTATACAAGTTATGGCGATGCTCCCGAACTCCCGCCCCAGTACTGGGTGGCGTTGAGGTTATCTCACCAACGAACTGCATAAAAGAGATTTTCGATGTCGGCGAACTAAACTCAGGTATTCCAGAACTGCAACGATAAAATTGTGACGACAACACCTCGGAGCTCAACTCCCCGGGACACTGCCACAAAACCCTTGACAGGAGGCACCAAGACAATGTTCTCGTCACAAAGCCATCGGAACGATTCCAAGATACCCGTGTGATCCTAAATTTTTTTTAGTGAAATTTGAGAAGAGAAGAGTCAAAACTCTACGTCAGGATGCCTTACCAGAGCGATGAGGAGACTGGGAAGTAAAAAGAATTCCTAAACTCTCCGATATATAATTCCTAAATGACTCAAAACATTTTTTGAGACACAACTCGGCTGCTAAAATGATCAAGCAATGGGGCTCCTAAGGTCGGGGAAGGCTCTGATACCAACTTGTAACGCCCTCGATGCGGTTATATCTCCCACATGTCGAGGCACGACTTAGAGGCATAACCGCATTGAAAGCAATGTCGCAAGTTAGGCAATCTTCGCAACATCCCATGTAATATAGATAATAAAAGGGGAGATAACATAGTTGGCTTACACTCACCACGTCAATCAAAGTACATGAATAGCACTACAACATTCAAACACTCATGGCCCGACTACGGCACCAAAATAAAAGATAACCCAACATGCGACACGGTCCCGATCACCCCAACTGGGCACCACTACTGATCATCAGGGAAAGACACGTAGTATCGGCGTGAGTCCTCGTCGAACTCCCACTTGAGCTCAAGCGCGTCATCTGGAACAGAATCATCAGGCCCTGCATCTGGTGTAATAGTAATCTATGAGCCACGGGGACTCAGCAATCTCGCACCCTCGCGATCAAGACTATTTAAGCTTAAAAGGTAAGGCAAGGTAAATATATGTGGAGCTTTAGCAAGCGACTAGCATATATGGTGGCTATCCTATTCGCAAAAGAGAGCGAGAAGAGGAGGAAAAGCGCGAGCGAGTAATCTAGAGAACAACCTGCGCAAGCATTACTCCAACACCGTGTTCACTTCCCGGACTCCGCCGAGAAGAGACCATCGCGGCAACTCACACTGTTGATTCATTTTAATTAAGTTAAGGTTCAATTTATCTTCAACCGGACATTAACAAATTCCCATCTGCCCATAACCGCGGGCATGGCTTTCGAAAGTTTAAATCCCTGCAGGGGAGTCCCAACTTAGCCCATGACAAGCTCTCACGGTCAACGAAAGAATAGACCTCCTCCCGAGACGTTTCGATCAGACTCGGTACCTCGGTTCTTCAAGACGCTTCGACAGGTTAAAACAAATCCAGCAACACCGCCCGAATGTGCCGACAAATCCCGGTAGGAGCTGCACATATCTCGTTCTCAGGGCACAATCGGATAAGCAATCCGTACAACTAAAACCAGCCCTCAAGTTTCCCCGAGGTGGCGCTGCAAGGGGCTCTAGGTTTGGACCAACACTCAGAGGAGCACTGGCCCAGGGGGGCTAAAATAAGATGACCCTCGGGCTCCGGAAACCCAAGGGAAAAAGAGGCTAGGTGGCAAATGGTAAAACCAAGGTTGGGCATTGCTGGAAAAGCTTTAATCAAGGCGAACTATCAAGGGGTTCCCATTATAACCCAACCGCGTAAGGAACGCAAAACCCGGGAACATAACACCGATATGACGGAAACTAGGGGGGCAAGAGTGGAACAAAACACTAGGCGAGAGGCCGAGCCTTCCACCCTTTACCAAGTATATATATGCATAAAGATAACATGGCAATATAATGATATCCCAACAAGTAAATAATGTTCCAACAAGGAACGGTCTCCAATCTTCACCTGCAACTAGCAACGCTATAAGAGGGGCTGAGCAAAGCGGTACCATAGCCAATCAACGGTTTGCTAGGACATGGTGGGTTAGAGGTTTGACATGTCAATTTGGGAGGCTTGAAAGCAAGTGGTAGACATCGTAGCATTGGCATAGCAAAAGAGCGAGCAATCTAGCATAGCAAAGATAGTAGTGATTTCGAGGGTATGATGATCTTGCCTGCAGAGTTGTCAGAGTTGACTGGATCCTCGAAAGCAAACTCAACGGGCTCCTCGTTAGCGAACTCGTCTCCCGGCTCTACCCAAAACAAGACAAACAAGCAACAAGGACACAATCAACCACGTGCAAGCATCAAACAATATGATGCAAAGATGGTATGCTATGCGGGATGCAATATGTGATGCATATGCAAGATTTGACAAGGAATGCATGAACCTGGCCTCAACTTGGAAAACCAAGTGTGCCACTGGAAATATGAGATGAAATCGCTTGAAAATGATATAAAGAATGCCGAAATCGGAGCTACGGTTTGGAATGGCAAGCGATTTAAATATGACCACCTTCTGCGATTTACAGCAAGTAGCCATCCAAATGCAACGAGATGAACATGCTACAGCACCCAAGCATGGCATACAAATACATGGAAGGAATCCATTCAAGATGCTTAACAAAATTCTAGCACTGAGCTACGGCGAATTCATCCATTAACAGGTTCAAACAAGCATGGCAAAAATGCATTTGACAAACAGATCTCAGACTTAGTGAAATTAACACTTGTCTGGAATTTCAGATCAGATAGCACTCTTTGGAGCAACAAAACTACATGCTACAGGATCTGAACATGGAAAAATAAAGCATGGCATGGAGCTACTCAAAGAGCTTAACAAAAGTCCCTTAGTGACCTTGAGCCAAAAGGGATCAGAAAATACATTTGCAAGCATGTAAACATGGCAAAAACATAATCAGTTCTCAGACTTTGTGAAAACTGGAACATGCTGAAACAGATATCAAGTAGGCATGTTTACAAGCTCGATGCACTCACCACAGAGCAAGTCATGACAATCTAAGCATGCACCCATCAAGAATACACAAAATACAAGCTAGACATGGCAATAAAAATAACATAGCATGCACGGATCAACTACAACATCACCGGCAAAATCGCTAACAAGTAGACAATCTGCCTAGATTCACGAAATGACAAAAGTAGAGGTCGATTGACTCAAGCTAGGGTGCTCCATAATTGCAAACAAAGACATGGATGGATAGAGAACTACAAGACTAACAAAACATCCTTACTGATCATCCTCAAAAGAGGCACGGATCACTAGGAAACAACATGAACATATGGCCATATGAGATAAACAGTTCAAGGACTTAGTGGAAATGCTAAGTCCCTGAAATCAGCATTACCAAGTGCCTCACTTTGCAAGCTTGTGCTAGTCACCACACACATCAACAAAATACATGGGTTGCACCTCTGGAAAGATGGCAAAACTCTTAACAAAACACATGTAGAGCTCATGGGCATATCATGCACACAATAATCATGGCAAAAATGACAAATATCTAAATGAAGTAGCAGATCTGACAATTATCTCAAGTAGCACTCTTCTAACAGCATTTTGGGCATGAAGATGAACTCAAATGAAAATGATGCAATGGAATGAAATTATGTACTCTCTAAGACGAACATTTTGATATGCTATATGCCCAAAACGGAGTTACGGATGAGGAGTTACGGCACGATGAACAAGGGCATTTGAATCTGAAAAAATGGGGACTTAGAAGAAAATTTGGACCTCCGGATCTAGGGTTACTGCAGCGTGGATCTGGGATCCGGCGACGACACTGTAGCACGGGGTCGTGCGGCGGTGGATCTCACCGGAGAGAGCTCGCCGGCGGCTCGGGGAAGCGGGGGCCGGGCCGGACCTAGCTAGATCCGGGGTCAGACGACGAGGCGGCGGAGATGGGCGTCGCCGGCGCGGGCGGCGCGGCTGAGGAGCAGGCCGTCGGGGTCGGGCGGTGAGGCGGCGGAGATGTGGCGCGGCGGCCGGCGACGAGTTGGCGGCGGCGGATGGCGGAGCAGGGCGGCGGAGTAGGCACCACCGGGCGGCGCGGGCGACGGGCTCGCGGGGGCCCGACTCGGGCCTCCCGGGCCGGAGCGGCGAGGCGGCGGGGGCGTGCCACGTCGCGGGTGGCGACTGGTCGGCGGCGGTGGGCGGACACGTCCGACTCCGTCCGGACGTGTCCGGCGGCGGCGGAGATCCGATTTTTAGGGTTTGGGAGAGGGGATCCGCGAATTTAGAGGAGGGGTCTATTTATAGAGGTAGAGGGAGCTAGGAGTGTCCAAATGAGGTGCGGTTTTCGGCCACGCGATCGTGATCGAACGCTCTAGATGATGGGAGGGTTTTGGTGGGTTTTGGGCCAACTTGGAGGGGTGTTGGGCTGCAACACACACGAGGCCTTTTCGGTCCCTCGGTTAATCGTTGGAGCATCAAACGAAGTCCAAATGGTACGAAACTTGACAGGCGGTCTACCGGTAGTAAACCAAGGCCGCTTGGCAAGTCTCGGTCCAATCCGGAAATGTTTAATCCCCACACACGAAAGAAAGGTAGAAATGGCCACCGGAGGAGAACGAAGCGCCGGAATGCAAAACGGACAACGGGGAAAATGCTCGGATGCATGAGATGAACACGTATGTAAATGCAATGCACATGATGACATGATATGAGATGCATGACAACGATAACAACACGCGGAGACAAAGACCCGAACCCGAGAAAATAAAATAACTTAACGCCGGAAACGGCAAGAGTTGGAATACAAATTAGGAAAGTTATATCCGGGGTGTTACAACACTCCACCACTACGAAAGGATCTCGTGCCGAGATCTAGGACTAAAAAAACGTCGGGTATTCAGAACGGAGGTGATCCTCGCGTTCCCAGGTAGCTTCACGGTCGGAATGGTGTGACCACTTGACTTTGAGGAATTTGATTGACTTGTTGCGAGTCTTGCATTCAGTCTCTTCAAGAATAGCAACTAGGTGCTCACGATAGGAGAGATCTTCTTGGAGCTCAATATCCTCGAAGTTGATGGTGCGGTCAGGAGTCTTGAAGCACTTTCGGAGCTGAGAGACATGGAACACATCATGAACATTTGCAAAGTTTGAAGGAAGCTCGAGTTGATAGGCGAGATCGCCTCTCTTGCTGACAATCTTGAAAGGTCCCACGTATCTAGGGGCAAGCTTCCCTTTGATACCGAAGCGGCGAGTACCTTTCATAGGAGAGACGCGAAGGTAAACATGATCTCCGATCTCGAAAGCCAAATCACGGTGCTTACTATCATAGTAGCTCTTCTGGCGGGATTGGGCTGCTTTGAGGTTATCTCGAATGACTTTGCACATTTCCTCTGCCTCTGAGATTAAGTCATTTCTGAGAAGATGACGTTCACCGGTTTCAGACCAGTTGAGAGGGGTACGACACTTTCTGCCATACAGAATTTCAAATGGGGCCTTGCCCGAACTTGCTTGAAAACTGTTGTTGTAGGAGAATTCAGTATATGGAAGACAATCCTCCCACTTCATGCCGAAGGAGATCACACAAGCCCTGAGCATATCTTCAAGAATCTGGTTGACACGCTCGACTTGACCGCTAGTTTGAGGATGGAAAGCTGTGCTGAAGCGGATGTTGGTGCCCATGGCCTTTTGAAAAGAATCCCAAAACTTGGAGGTAAAGATGCTGCCACGGTTTGAAGAGATCACTTGTGGAATACCGTGCAGAGAGACAATCCGAGAGGTATAGAGATCCGCCAATTGAGCTGCAGTGATCGACTCTTTGATAGGCAGAAAGTGAGCCACTTTAGTGAGTTTGTCGATGACAATGAATATAACATCATTGCCATGCTTGGACTTTGGAAACCCAGTCACGAAGTCCATTTCAATGTGGTCAAACTTCCATTCTGGAATGGCAAGAGGTTGGAGGAGACCCGCTGGCCTTTGGTGTTCTGCCTTCACTCTTCTGCAGACATCACATTCATTCACGAATTGAGCAATCTCGCGCTTCATTCGAGTCCACCAATAATCCTGCTTGAGGTCCTGATACATCTTCGTACTCCCAGGGTGGATGGAGAGGAGAGAATTGTGAGCCTCGTTCATGATCATTTTACGGAGGTCACCTTTGGGCACAACAATACGATCCTCGAAGAAGAGAGTGTCCTTGTCATCAAGGCGGTAGCACTTGTACTTGGGTTGACTCTTGGCAATCCCAATCTTCACCTTTTTCACCATAGCATCAAGAAGCTGAGCTTGCCGAATCTGGTCTTCCAAGGTAGGAGAGACTTGAAGGTTGGCAATGAAACCTTGAGGAACAACTTGCAGATTAAGTTTGCGGAAAGCTTCACAAAGCTCGGGTTGATAAGGCTTGAGAATAAGACTGTTGCAGTAAGCCCTCCTGCTCAAAGCGTCAGCAATCACATTGGCCTTGCCTGGAGTATACTCGATACTTGGATTATACTCTTGAATCATTTCAACCCATCGAGTCTGCCTGAGGTTGAGATTAAGCTGAGTGAAGATGCACTTGAGACTCTTGTGATCAGTGAAAATGTCCACTTTTCTTCCCAATAAGAGATGTCTCCAAGCCAAAAGAGCATGCACAACTGCCGCCAACTCGAGATCATGAGTGGGGTAGTTCTTCTCGTTGGGCTTCAACTGGCAAGAGGTATAAGCAACAACTTTCTTCTCTTGCATCAACACTGCGCCAAGACCTTGGAGAGAGGCATCACAAAAGACTTCGTACGGCTTGGATTCATCAAGCGGAGTCAGAACTGGAGCAGTGATCAATTTCTCTTTCAAAGTGTTGAAAGCAATGTCACACTCCGGAGACCAAACGTACTTGACGTTCTTTTGGAGAAGATTTGAGAGAGGCTTCGCATGTCGAGGCACGATTCTGATACCAACTTGTAACACCCTCGATGCGACTATAGCTCCCACGTGTCGAGGCACGACTTAGAGACATAATCGCATTGAAGGCATATGTCGCAAGTTAGGCAATCATCACAACATCCCATGTAATGTAAATAATAAAGGGGAGATAACATAGTTGGCTTACACTCGCCACGTCA
>NC_053022.1:463360861-463376498 GCF_003073215.2 Triticum urartu
TCGGTGAGAAATACGTACTCCCCCAAGCTTAGGCTTTTGGCCTAAGTTGGTCTATGGCCATGGCTGGCCTGGCGATTGATATGTCCATTTTGCATCATGCTTTTATATCGATATTTATCGCATTATGGACTGTTATTTCACTTTATATCACAATACTTATGGCTATTCTCTCTTATTTTACAAGGTTTACATAAGGAGGGAGAATGCCGGCAGCTGGAATTCTGGGCTGGAAAAGGAGCAAATATTAGAGACCTATTCTGCGCAACTCCAAAAGTCCTGAAACTCCACAGAACGTCTTAAAAGAAATAAAGAAAAATCCACGCCAAAGATGAAGGCCAGGGGGCCCACACCCTTCTCACGAGGGTGGGGGCGCCCCCCCTAGGGCGCGCCCCCTACCTCGTGGGCCCCCTGGTGGCTCTCCGATGCCCATCTTCTCCTATATGAGGTCTTTCGATGAGAAAAAAATAAAAAGGAACTTTTCGGGACGAGACTCCGCCGCCACGAGGCGGAACCTTGGCGGATCCAATCTAGAGCTCCGGCAGAGCTGTTCTGCCGGGGAAACTTCCCTCCGGAGGGGGAAATCATCACCATCGTCATCACCAACGCTCCTCTCATCGGGAGAGGGCAATCTCCATCAACATCTTCACCAGCACCATCTCATCTCCAAACCCTAGTTCATCTCTTGTATCCAATTCTTGTCTCAAAGTCCGGGATTGGTGCTAGTAGGTTGCTAGTAGTGTTGATTACTCCTTGTAGTTGATGCTAGTTGGTTTAATTGGTGGAAGATCATATGTTCAGATCCTATATGCATATTATTACCCCTCTGATTATGAACATGAATATGCTTTGTGAGTAATTACGTTCGTTCCTGAGGACAAGGGAGAAGTCTTGCTATGAGTAGTCATGTGAATTTGGTATTCGTTTGATATTTTGATAAGATGTATGTTGTCTAGCCTCTAGTGGTGTTATGTGAACGTCGACTACATAACACTTCACCATTATTTGGGCCTAGAGGAAGGCATTGGGAAGTAATAAGTAGATGATGGGTTGCTAGAGTGACAGAAGCTTAAACCCTAGTTTATGTGTTGCTTCGTAAGGGGCTGATTTGGATCCATATGTTTCATGCTATGGTTAGGTTTACCTTAATACTTTTGTTGTAGTTGCGGATGCTTGCAATAGAGGTTAATCATAAGTGGGATGCTTGTTCAAGTAAGAACAGCACCCAAGCACCGGTCCACCCACATATCAAATTATCAAAGTATCGAACGCGAATCATATGAACGTGATGAAAACTAGCTTGACGATATTCCCATGTGTCCTCGGGAGCGCTTTTCCTATTATAAGAGTTTGTTCCGGCTTGTACTTTGCTACAAAAGGATTGGGCCACCTTGCTGCACTTTATTTACTTTTGTTACTTGTTGCTCGTTACAATTTATCTATCACAAAACTATCTGTTACCACTTATTTCAGTACTTGCAGAGAATACCTTGCTGAAAACCGCTTATCATTTCCTTCTGCTCCTCGTTGGGTTCGACACTCTTACTTATCGAAAGGACTACGATAGATCCCCTATACTTGTGGGTCATCAAGACTCTTTTCTGGCGCCGTTGCCGGGGAGTGTAGCGCCTTTGGTAGGTGGAATTTGGTAAGGAAAAATTTATATAGTGTGCTGAAATTTACTATCACTTGTTACTATGGAAAGTAATTCTCTGAGGGGCTTGTTCGGGGTATCTTCACCCCGTCCAGTAGAGCAAAGAGTTGCTCCTCAACCTACTGAACCTATTGAAAATGAAACTCCTTTTGAATTTCCTTCGGGTATGATGGAAAAACTGCTAGCTAATCCTTTTACAGGAGATGGAACAAAGCATCCTGATGAGCACTTAATATATGTGGATGAAGTTTGTGGATTATTTAAGCTTGCAGGTATACCCGATGATGTTGCTAAGAAGAAGGTCTTCCCTTTATCTTTGAAGGGAGACGCATTGGTATGGTATAGGCAATGTGATGATATGAGATCATGGGACTATAAAAGATTGAAGTTGGAATTTCATCAAAAGTATTACCCTATGCATCTTGTTCATCGTGATCGCAATTATATATATAATTTCTGGCCTCGCGAAGGAGAAAGCATCGCTCAAGCTTGGGGGAGGCTTAAATCAATGTTATATTCATGCCCCAATCATGAGCTCCAGAGAGAAATAATTATGCAAAGTTTTTATGCTCGGCTTTCTGAAAACAATCGCAACATGCTCGATACTTCTTGTGCTGGCTCTTTTATGATGAAGACTATTGAATTCAGATGGAATTTATTGCATAGAATTAAACACAACTCTGAAGATTGGGACCTCGACGAAGGTAAGGAGTCAGGTATGACACCTAAGTTTGATTGTGTTAAATCTTTTATGGACACCGATATTTTTCGTAAGTTTAGCACTAAATATGGACTTGACTCTGAGATAGTAGCTTCTTTCTGTGAATCTTTTGCTACTTATGTTGATCTCCCTCAGGAGAAGTGGTTTAAATATCATCCTCCCATAGAAGTAAAAGTAGCTGCACCTATTAAAGTTGAATAAAAGACTATCACTTATAATGATCCTATTGTTCCTACTTCTTATATTGAGAAACCACATTTCCCTGTTAGAATAAAGGATCATGCTAAAGCTTCAACTGTTGTTCGTAAAAGCAATATTAGAACTTATACACCTCCTGAGCAAGTTAAAGTAGAACCTAATATTGCTATTGTTAAAGATCTCTTGTCTGATAATATTGATGGGCATGTTATTCAGTTCGAAGGTGAAACTGCTAGAATTGCTAACCTTGTGCTAAAGATAAGCATAGACCTGTGGTAGGCATGCCTGTTATTTCTGTTAAAATAGGAGATCATTGTTATCATGGCTTATGTGATATGGGTGCTAGTGCTAGTGTTATACCTCATGGCTTATACAAAGAAATTAAGAATGAAATTGCACCTGTTGAGTTAGAAGATATTGATGTCACAATTGAACTTGCCAATAGAGATACTATTTCACCAATTGGAATTGTTAGAGATGTTGAAGTCTTGTGTGGGAAAACTAAATATCCTGCTGATTTTCTTGTTCTTACTTCTCCGCAAGATAGCTTTTGTCCCATTATATTTGGTAGACCCTTCTTAAATACTGTCAATGCTACCATAGACTACACTAAGAATGTTGTTACTGTTGCTTGGATGATATGGTTCATGAGTTTAATTTCTCTAAATTTAGTAAACAACATCGTGAGGAAGAATTACCTAGTAAGGATGAAATTATTGGTCTTGCTTCTATTGCCGTACCTCCTAGTGATCCTTTAGAACACTATTTGCTAGACCATGAAAATGATATGTTCATGAATGAAAGAAGGGAAATAGATGAAGTATTCTTTAAACAGGAACCTATTCTGAAACACAATTTGCCTGTTGAAATCTAGGGGATCCTCCTCCCTAAGGGTGATCCCGTGTTTGAGCTTAAACCTTTGCCTGATAATCTTAAATATGCTTATCTTGATGAAAAGAAGATATATCCTGTTATTATTAGTGCTAACCTTTCAGAGCATGAAGAAGAAAGATTATTGAAAACTCTGAAGAAGCATCGTGCTGCTATTGGATATACTCTTGATGATCTTAAGGGCATTAGTCCCACTCTATGTCAACATAAAATAAATTTGGAAGCAGATGCCAAACCAGTTCGTGATCCTCAACGACGTCTGAATCCTAAAATGAAAGAAGTGGTAAGAAAAGAAATACTAAAGCTTCTGGAGGCAGGTATAATCTATCCCGTTGCTGATAGTGAGTGGGTAAGTCCTGTCCATTGTGTCCCTAAGAAGGGAGGTATTACTGTTGTTCCTAATGATAAAGATGAATTGATTCCACAAAGAATTATCACAGGTTATAGGATGGTAATTGATTTCCGCAAATTAAATAAAGCTACTAAGAAAGATCATTACCCCTTACCTTTTATTGATCAAATGCTAGAAAGATTATGCAAACATACACACTATTGCTTTCTAGATGGTTATTCTGGTTTCTCTCAAATACCTGTGTCGGCTAAAGATCAATCAAAGACTACTTTTACATGCCCTTTTGGTACTTTTGCTTATAGACGTATGCCTTTTGGTTTATGTAATGCACCTGCTACCTTTCAAAGATGCATGATGGCTATATTCTCTGACTTTTGTGAAAAGATTTGTGAGGTTTTCATGGACGACTTTTCCGTCTATGGTTCCTCTTTTGATGATTGCTTGAGCAATCTTGATCGAGTTTTGCAGAGATGTGAAGAAACTAATCTTGTCTTGAATTGGGAAAAGTGCCACTTTATGGTTAATGAAGGTATTGTCTTGGGGCACAAAGTTTCTGAAAGAGGTATTGAAGTTGATAAAGCCAAGGTTGATGCTATTGAAAAGATGCCATGTCCCAAGGACATCAAAGGTATAAGAAGTTTCCTTGGTCACGCTGGATTTTATAGGAGGTTCATTAAGGACTTCTCAAAAATTTCTCGGCCTCTGACTAATTTATTGCAAAAAGATATACCATTTGTCTTTGATGATGATTGTGTAGAAGCATTTGAAATACTTAAGAAAGCATTAGTCTCTGCACCTATTGTTCAGCCACCTGATTGGAATTTACCCTTTGAAATTATGTGTGATGCTAGTGATTATGCTGTAGGTGCTGTTCTAGGGCAAAGAGTTGATAAGAAATTAAATGTTATTCATTATGCTAGTAAGACTCTAGACAATGCTCAAAGAAATTATGCTACTACTGAAAAAGAGCTTTTAGCAGTTGTATTTGCTTGTGATAAGTTCAGATCTTATATTGTTGATTCTAAAGTAACTATTCACACTGATCATGCTGCTATTAAATATCTTATGGAAAAGAAAGATGCTAAACCTAGACTTATTAGATGGGTTCTCTTGCTACAAGAATTTGATTTGAATATTGTTGATAGAAAGGGAGCTGAGAACCCCGTTGCAGACAACTTATCTAGGTTAGAAAATATTCTTGATGACCCACTACCTATTAATGATGACTTTCCTGATGAACAATTAAATGTTATAAGTACTTCTCGTAGTACTCCATGGTATGCTGATTATGCTAATTATATTGTTGCTAAGTTTATACCACCTAGCTTCACATACCAGCAAAAGAAAAAGTTTTTCTATGATTTAAGACATTACTTTTGGGATGACCCACATCTTTATAAAGAAGGAGTAGATGGTGTTATTAGACGTTGTGTACCTGAGCATGAACAGGAACAGATCCTACGCAAGTGTCATTCCGAGGCTTATGGAGGACACCACGCTGGAGATAGAACTGCACATAAGGTATTGCAATCTGGTTTTTATTGGCCTACTCTCTTCAAGGATGCCCGTAAGTTTGTCTTGTCTTGTGATGAATGTCAAAGAATTGGTAATATTAGTAGACGTCAAGAAATGCCTATGAATTATTCACTTGTTATTGAACCGTTTGATGTTTGGGGCTTTGATTATATGGGACCTTTTCCTGCCTCTAATGGATACACACATATTTTAGTTGCTGTTGATTACGTTACTAAGTGGGTAGAAGCTATTCCAACTAGTAGTGCTGATCATAACACTTCTATTAAAATGCTTAAAGAAGTTATTTTCCCGAGGTTTGGAGTCCCTAGATATTTAATGACTGATGGTGGTTCACACTTTATTCATGGTGCTTTCCGTAAAATGCTTGCTAAATATGATGTTAATCATAGAATTGCATCTCCTTATCACCCTCAGTCTAGTGGTCAAGTAGAGTTGAGCAATAGAGAGCTCAAATTAATTTTGCAAAAGACTGTTAATGAGGTCTAGAAAGAATTGGTCAAGAAACTTGATGATGCATTATGGCTATAGAACTGCATATAAAAATCCTATGGGTATGTCTCCGTATAAAATGGTTTATGGAAAAGCATGTCACTTACCTCTCAAACTAGAACATAAGGCATATTGGGCTATTAAAGAGCTTAACTATGATTTTAAACTTGCCGGTGAGAAGAGGTTATTTGATATTAGCTCACTTGATGAATGGAGAACCCAAGCTTATGAAAATGCCAAGTTGTTTAAAGAAAAAGTTAAAAGATGGCATGAAAAAGGATACAAAAGCGTGAGTTTAATGTAGGTGATTATGTATTGCTATACAACTCTCGTTTAAGATTTTTTGCAGGAAAACTTCTCTCTAAATGGGAAGGCCCCTATGTTATCAAGAGGTCTATCGTTCCGGTGCCATAAAAATCAACAACTTCGAAGGCACAAATCCAAAGGTGGTAAACGGTCAAAGAATTAAACATTATATCTCAGGTAATCCCATAAATGTTGAAACCAATATTATTGAAACCATAACCCCGGAGGAATACATAAGGGACACTTTCCGGAACGTTTCAGACTCCGAAAAGGAATAGGTATGTGGTACGGTAAGTACGACTCCAAAACAATTTTTAAGGCAATATTTCTCCGTTTTGGAATATTTAGAAAAATAGAAAAATAAGTAGCAGTCCGGGAAGGACACGAGGGCCCAAGGGTGGTGGCGCGCCTACCCCCCTGGGCGCGCCCCCCTACCTCGTTGAGCACTCGTGTGCTTTCTGGACTCTGTTTCTTGCACGATTACGTATTTTGGTCGGTAAAATTCTATATATTCTCCCGAAAGTTTTGACTCCGTATCACGCAAAAACCTCCTGTCTTTGTTTTGAGCTGTCCCGTTGCAGATTAAATCAACATGTCTTCCCAGGATTCGGAAGGAGAAAGCTATGTGGATGATTACTTAGCAAATCCAAAGGTCTATGGAGATGTGGAACATAATGGATGGACCACGGAGGAAGAAGAGGACTATGAACCCAAGGAGAAGGAGGAGACGATCTCAGATGAAGATGAAGCACCATTACCTCAACCTGGGGACATGCACGTGGAGTTCAAAAAGTCAAGTCTCCCTGATAGGGTAAAGAAACCCAAGTTCGAGTTTATCCCTTTTCGTCTCTTGCAGGAAAATAAGCAGGACCTATGCAAAAATATATTAACCCTGGAGTGGGAGATTGATGATCTGAGGGAGCAAAATGCCGTCCTCAAGCGCAAATTAAGGGAGAAGCCTAAGCCATCAACTAAGCCAACATCACCACCACCTTCTTCACCAACCAAGGAGATATAATCACATGGGTATGGGCACTCCCCTTGGCAACTGCCAAGCTTGGGGGAGGTGCCCCGGTATTGTATCACAATCACAACTCCTATCTTTACCGTTTTTCTTAGTTCGATCCTATTAATGGTATCTTGATCTAGTAGAATAAAGTTTATGGCATGATCTAGTTTTGAGTTTTGCTTTATGATCTCTCTATGTAATCGAGTCCGTGAGTTATATATAATAAAGATTAGTGTTGAGTCAAGGGCTTGATTATTTTGCCATGATCTTGGGTGAATAAAAGAAAAGAGAAAAAGAACAAAAAGAAACAAAAAGTTCATATTGATATTAGTGAGAGTAATGACTTCACATAGAAAGAGTATGATGATTAAAAGTTGTTGGGAGTTGGCAGACATAGCTTTGGTCATTGTTGCAATTAATAGGAAGAAATAAGGAAAGAGAGGTTTTCACATATAGATATATTATCATTGACATCTTCTATGATTGGGAGCACTCATTAAAATATGACATGCTAAAGAGTTGATGTTGGACAAGGAAGACAACGTAATGAGTTATGTCTTTCTTATATCTGAGATAAAGTATGTTGTCATGGATCCTCTAACTTGTTGAGCTTGCCTTTCCCCCTCATGCTAGCCAAATTCTCAGCACCAAGTAGAAATACTACTTGTGCTTCCAAATATCCTTAAACCAGTTTTGCCATGAGAGTCCACCATATCTACCTATGGATTGAGTAAGATCCTTCAAGTAAGTTTTCATCGGTGCAAATCAATAAAAATTGCTCTAAATATGTATGATTTATTGGTGTGGGAGAAATAAGCTTTATACGATCTTGTGATGTGGAAGTAATAAAAGCGACGGACTGCATAATAAAGGTTCATATCACAAGGGGCAATATAAAGTGACGTTCTTTCGCATTGAGATTTTATGCATCCAACCATAAAAGCGCATGGCAACCTCTGCTTCCCTATGCAAAGGGCCTATCCTTTATTATTATCTTCTACCTTATGCAAGAGTCATGGTGATCTTCACCTTTTCTTTTTCATTTTATCCTTTGGCAAGCTCAGCATGTTGGAAAGAACATGATATATATATATATATATCTAATTGGATGTAGGGGAGCATGAACCATTATTGTTGACATTACCCTTGAGGTAAAAGGTTGTGGGGCAAAACTATAAGCCCCTATCTTTCTCTGTGTCGATTAAAACTCTGTAACCACAAGTATCGCGTGAGTGTTAGCAATTATGGAGGACTAAATGATAGTTGAGTATGTGGACTTGCTTTTTAGCTCTGACATAGACTCTTTCCGATGTTATGATAAATTGCAATTGCTTCAATGACTGAGATTATAGTTTGTTGGAGCCCAATAAGGTTTATGATTTATACTTTTGCATTGTGAATAGATCATCACTTGAACATAAGTAATCATATGACAAAATCTATATATGCCTTCATGTCCGTATTTTATTTTTATCGATGCCTCTACCTCTAAACATGAGACATATTTATTGTTATCGGCTTTTCGCTTGAGGACAAGCGAGGTCTAAGCTTGGGGGAGTTGATACGTCCATTTTGCATCATGCTTTTATATCGATATTTATCGCATTATGGACTGTTATTTCACTTTATGTCACAATACTTATGGCTATTCTCTCTTATTTTACAAGGTTTACACAAGGAGGGAGAATGCCGGCAGCTGGAATTCTGGTCTGGAAAAGGAGCAAATATTAGAGACCTATTCTGCGCAACTCCAAAAGTCCTGAAACTCCACGGAACGTCTTAAAAGAAATAAAGAAAAATCCACGCCAAAGATGAAGGCCAGGGGGCCCACACCCTGCTCACGAGGGTGGGGGCGCCCCCTAGGGCGCCCCCTATCTCGTGGGCCCCCTGGTGGCTCTCCGATGCCCATCTTCTCCTATATGAGGTCTTTCGATGAGAAAAAATAGAAGGAACTTTTCGGGACGAGACTCCGCCGCCACGAGGCGGAACCTTGGCGGATCCAATCTAGAGCTCCGGCAGAGCTGTTCTGCCGGGGATACTTCCCTCCGGGAGGGGGAAATCATCACCATCGTCATCACCAACGCTCCTCTCATCGGGAGAGGGCAATCTCCATCAACATCTTCACCAGCACCATCTCATCTCCAAACCCTAGTTCATCTCTTGTATCCAATTCTTGTCTCAAAGTCCGGGATTGGTGCTAGTAGGTTGCTAGTAGTGTTGATTACTCCTTGTAGTTGATGCTAGTTGGTTTAATTGGTGGAAGATCATATGTTCAGATCCTATATGCATATTATTACCCCTCTGATTATGAACATGAATATGCTTTGTGAGTAATTACGTTCGTTCCTGAGGACAAGGGAGAAGTCTTGCTATGAGTAGTCATGTGAATTTGGTATTCGTTTGATATTTTGATAAGATGTATGTTGTCTAGCCTCTAGTGGTGTTATGTGAACGTCGACTACATAACACTTCACCATTATTTGGGCCTAGAGGAAGGCATTGGGAAGTAATAAGTAGATGATGGGTTGCTAGAGTGACAGAAGCTTAAACCCTAGTTTATGCGTTGCTTCGTAAGGGGCTGATTTGGATCCACATGTTTCATGCTATGGTTAGGTTTACCTTAATACTTTTGTTGTAGTTGCGGATGCTTGCAATAGAGGTTAATCATAAGTGGGATGCTTGTTCAAGTAAGAACAGCACCCAAGCACCGGTCCACCCACATATCAAATTATCAAAGTATCGAACGCGAATCATATGAACGTGATGAAAACTAGCTTGACGATATTCCCATGTGTCCTCGGGAGCGCTTTTCCTATTATAAGAGTTTGTTCCGGCTTGTCCTTTGCTACAAAAGGATTGGGCCACCTTGCTGCACTTTATTTACTTTTGTTACTTGTTGCTCGTTACAACCTATCTTATCACAAAACTATCTGTTACCACTTATTTCAGTACTTGCAGAGAATACCTTGCTGAAAACCGCTTATCATTTCCTTCTGCTCCTCGTTGGGTTCGACACTCTTACTTATCGAAAGGACTACGATAGATCCCCTAGACTTGTGGGTCATCATTCCTCGACTCCCTATGACAAAACAATCCTAGAGCCATCATTTCCATTACATGCCTCAGCATCAAGTTCTAGTTGTATTGATCGGGATACAACTCTAAGTGTCTGTTACCGTAGGCCAGGCTATCGATAGATGTTTTCTTCCCTGCAGGGGTGCACCAACTTACCCACCACGCTCGATTAACTCCGGTCAGACACACTTTCCTAGGTCATGCCCGGCCTCGGCCAAACGATACGCTGCAACCTGACCTAGGATTAATAGAGAGGTCAGCACGCCGGACTAAACCTATGCCCCCAGGGGTCTTGGGCCATCACCCCGGGAACTCCTACACATTGCGTGGGCGGCCGGTGAGTAGACCTAGCTATCTCCTTAAAAAGGCAGGTGCTTTCGCAGTCCAACCCGGTGTGCGCCGCTCAGTCGCATGACGTCTATTAAGCTTCGGCTGATGCATACGACGCAGGATGCCCATACTGTTGGGGAACGTAGTAATTTCAAAAAAAATTCCTACGCACACGCAAGATCATGGTGATGCATAGCAACGAGAGGGGAGAGTGTTGTCTACGTACCCTCGTAGACCGGCAACGGAAGCGTTGACACAACCGTAGAGGAAGTAGTCGTACGTCTTCCCGATCCGACCGATCCAAGTACCGAACGTACGGCACCTCCGAGTTCTGCACACGTTCAACTCGGTGACGTCCCTCGAGCTCCGATCCAGCCGAGTGTTGAGGGAGAGTTTCGTCAGCACGACGGCGTGATGACGGTGATGATGTTCTACCGACGCAGGGCTTCGCCTAAGCACCGCTACGATATGACCGAGGTGGAATATGGTGGAAGGGGGCACCGCACACGGCTAAGGAACGATCACGAAGATCAACTTGTGTGTCATGGGGTGCCCCCTGCCCCCGTATATAAAGGAGGGAGGGGGAGGTGCGGCCGGCCCCTAGGGGTGCGCCTGGAGGAGTCCTACTCCCACCGGGAGTAGGACTCCCCCCTCTTGCCTTGTTGGAGAAGGAAAGGGGAAGGGGGAAAGAGGAAAGGGGGCGCCCCCCTTCCTTGTCCTATTCGGACTAGGGGGAGGGGGCGGCCTGCCCTGGCCGGCCCTCCTCTTCTCCCTTAGGGCCCATGTAGGCCCATTAACCCCCGGGGGGGTTCCGGTAACCCCCCGGTACTCCGGTAAAATCCCGATTTCACCCGGAACGATTCCGATATCCAAATATAGGCTTCCAATATATCAATCTTTATGTCTCGACCATTTCGAGACTCCTCGTCATGTCCGTGATCACATCCGGGACTCCGAACAACCTTCGGTACATCAAAACACAAAAACCCTAATTACGATCGTCACTGAACTTTAAGCGTGCGGACCCTACGGGTTCGAGAACTATGTAGACATGACCGAGACACGTCTCCGGTCAATAACCAATAGCGGAACCTGGATGCTCATATTGGCTCCTACATATTCTACGAAGATCTTTATCAGTCAGACCGCATAACAACATACGTTGTTCCCTTTGTCATCGGTATGTTACTTGCCCGAGATTCGATCGTCGGTATCTCAATACCTAGTTCAATCTCGTTACCGGCAAGTCTCTTTACTCGTTCCGTAATACATCATGTGGAAATATGCCCTAGAGGCAATAATAAATTGGTTATTATTATATTTCCTTGTTCATGATAATCGTTTATTATCCATGCTAGAATTGTATTGATAGGAAACTCAGATACATGTGTGGATACATAGACAACACCATGTCCCTAGTAAGCCTCTAGTTGACTAGCTCGTTGATCAATAGATGGTTACGGTTTCCTGACCATGGACATTGGATGTCGTTGATAACGGGATCACATCATTAGGAGAATGATGTGATGGACAAAGACCCAATCCTAAGCCTAGCACAAGATCGTGTAGTTCGTATGCTAAAGCTTTTCTAATGTCAAGTATCATTTCCTTAGACCATGAGATTGTGCAACTCCCGGATACCGTAAGAGTGCTTTGGGTGTGCCAAACGTCACAACGTAACTGGGTGGCTATAAAGGTACACTACGGGTATCTCCGAAAGTGTCTGTTGGGTTGGCACGAATCGAGACTGGGATTTGTCACTCCGTGTAACGGAGAGGTATCTCTGGGCCCACTCGGTAGGACATCATCATAATGTGCACAATGTGACCAAGGAGTTGATCATGGGATGATGTGTTACGGAACGAGTAAAGAGACTTGCCGGTAACGAGATTGAACAAGGTATCGGGATACCGACGATCGAATCTCGGGCAAGTATCGTACCGATGACAAAGGGAATTGTATACGGGATTGATTGAATCCTTGACATGGTTCATCCGATGAGATCATCGTGGAGCATGTGGGAGCCAACATGGGTATCCAGATCCCGCTGTTGGTTATTGACCGGAGAGTTTGTCTCGGCCATGTCTGCATGACTCCCGACCGTAGGGTCTACACACTTAAGGTTCGATGACGCTAGGGTTATAGGGAAAGTATGTACGCGGTTACCGAATGTTGTTCGGAGTCCCGGATGAGATCCCGGACGTCACGAGGAGTTCCGGAATGGTCCGGAGGTAAAGATTGATATATAGGAAGTATGGTTTTGGCCACCGGAAGTGTTCCGGGCATCACCGGTAGTGTACCGGGACCACCGGAGGGGTCCGGGGGTCCACCAGGTGGGGCCACCAGCCCCGGAGGCCTACATGGGCCAATAGTGGGAAGGGACCAGCCCCTAGGTGGGCTGGGGCGCCTCCCACCAAGGCCCAAGGCGCCTCCAAGAGGGGAAGGGGCAAACCCTAGGGCAGATGGGCCCTAAGGCCCACCCCGGTGCGCCTCCCCCTCTCCCCCTTGTGGCCGCCACCCTAGATGGGATCTAGGGCTGCCGCACCCCTTGGGGTGGGAACCCTAGGTGGGGGCGCAGCCCTCCCTCTCCCCCTATATATAGTGGAGGCAAAGGGGCAGCCCAACACACGATTCGATCTCCCTGTTGGCGCAGCCCTACCCCTCTCCCTCCTCGTCTCTCGTAGTGCTTGGCGAAGCCCTGCTGGAGTCCCGCGCTCCTCCACCACCACCACGCCGTCGTGCTGCTGCTGGACGGAGTCTTCCCCAACCTCTCCTTCTCCCCTTGCTGGATCAAGGCGTAGGAGACGTCACCGGGCTGCACGTGTGTTGAACGCGGAGGCGCCGTGGTTCGGCGCTTAGATCGGAATCAACCGCGATCTGAATCGCTACGAGTACGACTCCTTCATCCGCGTTCTTGCAACGCTTCCGCTTAGCGATCTACAAGGGTATGTAGATGCACTCCCCTTCCCCTCGTTGCTAGATTACTCCATAGATTGATCTTGGTGATGCGTAGAAAATTTTAAATTTCTGCTACGATCCCCAACAGTGGTATCATGAGCTAGGTCTATGCGTAGTTTCTATGCACGAGTAGAACACAAGTTGTTGTGGGCGTCGATTTTGTCAATTTACTTGCCGTTACTAGTCTTATCTTGATTCGGCGGCATCGTGGGATGAAGCGGCCCGGACCGACCTTACACGTACGCTTACGTGAGACTGGTTCCACCGACTGACATGCACTAGTTGCATAAGGTGGCTAGTGGGTGTCTGTCTCTCCCACTTTAGTCGGATCTGATTCGATGAAAAGGGTCCTTATGAAGGGTAAATAGAAATTGGCATATCACGTTGTGGTTTTGGCGTAGGTAAGAAACGTTCTTGCTAGAAACCTATAGCAGCCACGTAAAAATTTGCAACAACAATTAGAGGACGTCTAACTTGTTTTTGCAGCATGGCCGTGTGATGTGATATGGCCAAAAGGATGTGATGAATGATATATGTGATGTATGAGATTGATCATGTTCTTGTAATAGGAATCACGACTTGCATGTCGATGAGTATGACAACCGGCAGGAGCCATAGGAGTTGTCTTAATTTATTTATGACCTGCGTGTCAACATAAACGTCATGTAATTACTTTACTTTATTGCTAAAGCGTTAGCCATAGTAGTAGAAGTAATAGATGACGAGACAACTTCATGAAGACACGATGATGGAGATCATGATGATGGAGATCATGGTGTCATGCCGGTGACGACGATGATCATGGCCCCGAAGATGGAGATCAAAAGGAGCAAATGATATTGGCCATATCATGTCACTATTTGATTGCATGTGATGTTTATCATGTTTTACATCTTATTTGCTTAGAACGATGGTAGCTTAAATAAGATGATCCCTCACAATAATTTCAAGAAAGTGTTCCCCCTAACTGTGCACCGTTGCGAAGGTTCGTTGTTTCGAAGCACCACGTGATGATCGGGTGTGATAGATTCTAACGTTCGAATACAACGGGTGTAAGCCAGATTTACACACGCAATACACTTAGGTTGACTTGACGAGCCTAGCATGTACAGACATGGCCTCGGAACACGGAAGACCGAAAGGTCGAGCATGAGTCGTATAGAAGATACGATCAACATGAAGATGTTCACCGATGTTGACTAGTCCGTCTCACGTGATGATCGGACACGGCCTAGTTGACTCGGATCATGTTTCACTTAGATGACTAGAGGGATGTCTATCTGAGTGGGAGTTCATTAAATAATTTGATTAGATGAACTTAATTATCATGAACATAGTCTAAATTGTCTTTGCAAATATGTTGTAGATAAATAGCTCACGTTGTAGCTCCCTGTTTCAATACGTTCCTAGAGAAAGACCAAGTTGAAAGATATTGTAAGCAATGATGCGGACTGGGTCCGTAGTCCGAGGAGTGTCCTCACTGCTACATAGAAGGCTTACGTCTTCGATGCACCGCTCGATGTGCAAACCCCTACAACGTCGTCTGTGGATGTTGTGAACACCTGACAGACACATCCTGATGACTACTTGATAGTTTAGTGCACCATACTTTACGGCTTAGAATCGGGATTCCAATGACGTTTTGAACACCATAAGACATATGAGATGTTCCAAGAGCTGAAATTGGGATTTCAGGCTCATGCCCGTGTTGAGAGGTATGAGACCTCTGACAAGTTCTTTTGCCAACAAGATGGAGGAGAATAGCTCATCTAGTGAGCATGTGCTCAGAATGTCTGGGTGCTACAATCACTTAAATCAAGTGGGAGTTAAACTTCTGGATAAGATAGTGATTGATAGAGTTCTCTAGCCACTATCACTAAGCTACTAGATCTTCGTGATGAACTATGACATGCAAGGGATGGAGTAGATCCCGGAGCTGTTCGCAGTGCTTAAGACCGCAAAAGGTAGAAATCAAGAAGGAGCATCAAGTGTTGATGGTTTAACAAGACCACTGGTTTCAAGAAGGGCAAGGGCTAGAAGGGAAACTTCATGGATGGCAAACCAGTTGCCGCTCAAGTGAAGGAACCCAAAACCGAGACTGAGTGGCTTCATTGTAAGGGA
>NC_053022.1:463377604-463518285 GCF_003073215.2 Triticum urartu
CATGAAATACTTTCACGTCAAGTTCATTTTGTGACAAAGTTTATTCAAAGGGTCAGAATAATGAAAAAGGCCTCTGATGCACCGGTAGCACCACCGGTGCACCGGACACATTAGCACATTTTAGAATGTCTTAAAAAAGCTCAAGAATCTAGCACATTGGCATAACATCAATGTATGTTGTCATAAAAATTCATATCAAAATTCAAAACATTGCTTGAGATACAAAAAGGATAAATTTGACATCAATGTGATAATGGACCAAATCTAAAGCCCAACTTGTGTTATATACTATTCTGTGTCGAATTTGTCATTTTTAAGATATGTTTTGAATTTTGATACGAAATTTGGTGACAACATACATTGATGTTATGCTAATGTGTTATATCTTTTTTCAGATTTTTGATACATTTAAAAATGTGCTAAGGAAGTTCGGTGCACCAGTAGCATCAAATGGCCCAGTGCACCGGTAGCATCAAATGGCCTAGTGCACTAGATACATTCTTCCCGTTACGCAACCAGTTCAGCAATTGCTTGTTCTGCAAAAGTCAGACGGTTTAGGCACCGGGGCAGCCGGTGGCTCTGCTGCCTGATGCGGCGCTTGTGCCGCTTGAGGGAGTGGCTTCTTCGACTATTGTTCAGGACAAAGGGAGAGAGAATTCAGAGGTGGTGCCGCTTGAGGGAGTGGCTTCTTCGACTATTGTTCAGGACAAAGGGAGAGAGAATTCAGAGGTGGTGCCGCTTGAGGGAGTGGCTTCTTCGACTATTGTTCAGGACAAAGGGAGAGAGAATTCAGAGGTGGTGCCGCTTGAGGGAGTGGCTTCTTCGACTATTGTTCAGGACAAAGGGAGAGAGAATTCAGAGGTGGTGCCGCTTGAGGGAGTGGCTTCTTCGACTATTGTTCAGGACAAAGGGAGAGAGAATTCAGAGGTGGTGCCGCTTGAGGGAGTGGCTTCTTCGACTATTGTTCAGGACAAAGGGAGAGAGAATTCAGAGGTGGTGCCGCTTGAGGGAGTGGCTTCTTCGACTATTGTTCAGGACAAAGGGAGAGAGAATTCAGAGGTGGTGCCGCTTGAGGGAGTGGCTTCTTCGACTACTGTTCATGACAAAGGGAGAGTGAATTCAGAGGTGGACCAATCAAGTGAGGTGGTGATAAAAAGGAAAAAACATATTGTTTCCGTTGTGGGGGAGGTTGGTCACTTTGTAGTCGACTGTAATGCCGAGTTGTGTGATAATTGCTTGAAGCCGTGTCATAAAACTGATGTCTGGCTACTTCTCACGATGCTTAAAACAGTGGTTACGACTTATGGGCGTGCAGCTCTAAATTGATGTTCTTCGAAACCCATGTTCGTGTTCCAACTCAAGCAGGCGATGCCTTGAAAGCACGAGGATTGGGCTTGTGCATGTATCAGGAGGTTCTCTCTCGGAGGAGCAAGTGTTGCAGCAACTTAAGAAACTTGTTCCGGCGGAGTTTCGTTGGACTCTTGTGTTGATAGAAGAAAATGTCTTTAAGGTGGACTTCACAAGGAAGGAAGATCGGGCTCGTCTCATGGTGTTTATAGTATTTGTGAGGTACCGGACAATACATGTTTTCTCGAATTCGAGGAGTGGTCTAGCCGTGAGCCTGAGGGTCTACCGCTGCATGAGATTTGGGTGAGGTTTCATGGGGCTCCGTCTAGGCCACTGAATGACTTTTATGGGGTTTTGAAGGCGGGGAGTTTGGATGATGTTCCTGAGACACCAGCCGCGGCAGGGGCGTGGATGGTGCCGATCTCGTGGGGTTTGCTCCATCACCATCCACTCCCGCTCCACCTCCGGCCAACAATCAAGTACATGCGGTTGTGCATATTTTATTTTATTATAGCGGTTAGTTTTTTTTTGGCGGTTGCTACTCCGAATTGATTAGATTGTGTAGATTCAATTGTGCACCGGAAGCAACATGCATGCCGGACTACCTAGTACCTAGTACTCCCTCTGTCCCAAATAAGATGCAGGCCGGACTACCTAATACTCCCTCCATCCCAAATTACTTGTTGTAGAAATGGATGTATTTAAAATTAAAAATACATCTAGATACACCCATTTCCGCGATAAGCATTCAAGAGGATGGAGGGAGTACATGGTTACAATCAAACACTCAGAGAGTTTGAAGCGCTTGATTAGGCTAGGCCGCTATGGAACATGGGGGCGGGTGCACTTTTAAAAAAGTTTTCGCGCTACTGCTTCACCTAAAAGGACGCATAAATATATTTTTGCAGCTCGGCACGAGCTAAAGCGCTAAAGATGATCTGAAAACCTCGATCCGGTGATGATCATGTGTTTCAAGAAAAAAATATAGTACGGTCTCAGAAAACAAAAGGTTTATAGTTCAGCTCAGCATTCTTTCTTGGAAGACCGGTTCAGCTGATTTATGAGCACAGCGACGTGGGGAGCAGTACGCGTGTGGCGTCTCCGCTTCCGCCGGATCAAAACGATGAGGCATCCCTGTCAACGATAATATTCTAGTAGGCAGTTGCGTCTAAACTGATAAAACAAAAAATGTTACTACTATATGGTTCCATGCGCCACTCGTGCGAGATTTTTTGAACCAGTAAACGATCTAACTGGACCCAATTCAGAAGAACCACAGAAAAGTTGGACGACTGAACAGGAGGAAAAAGCTGTGTTCGACATCGACGAACGAATCAGAGGTGTTGTGCAGGGTTAGCTGACCGTGATGTAGAGCACGGAGGAGGCGACGATGGTGCGGTACCGCCCGAGCCACGAGTCGGCGACGGCGGCGCCGAGCAGCGGCAGCATCGACGCGGCGCCCGACCACGCGTTGACGGCCGCGGCGGCGGCGGCCGTGCTCTCGCCGAGCGGGCCGGTGAGGTAGCTGATGAGGTTGGAGGAGATGCCGTAGTACGCGAACCGCTCCGCCACCTCCACCCCTTGAGTCGCCGCGGAAAGCATGTAGCGCCCACCCCTGATTAGCGAATGAATCGAGCCGAGAAAGCAAAGCTAGGGGGGAGCGAGATCGTGGCAGGCTTACAGATGATGAACAGAGCCGACCTCCAGCCGCCGGTGGCGGGGCGGTGGCCGGCGCGGGGGAGGAGCGGCTCGGGGTCTGGCGCCATGGGTAGCGGCCGGGGCGCTGTGTGTGTGAGGAGGATGCGCGCGGTGGGCTGACAGGTGATGGCTTGAAGACCTTGAGAAGGAGGTGTCGTGTTCTAATGCATAGCGATCACCGGTGGGGACGGGATGGCGCGCCTGGTGATTCTGTTTCTCGTGTTATACATGGGTTTCATGGATCAAGAAAGTCTTTTATTAATATAATTTTTGTTGTTGGAGTATTTGACTAATTCGCCAACAAACGTGACTTATGTTAGAAAATAAAAGAATTGAGTTCATTTCATTGAATTAAATTGCAATCTAATTTGGATATAATATGAATTTAATTTATAACATTCCAATTCAAAATATTTTAGGTGGTTTGGATGTCACATGCAATTTATTCATTTTACAAAATTTTAGTGTTTAGAATATAAATCTTGTGTGCATACACATTGCTTGGAATCAACTAATATTAGACCAATATACTGTCCACGTATGGAGAAGCTACTTTGAGCTTATGGGTAAAATGAACCATGCAAATATATCATGTTTAGGCTTTTGTAAACTCGATGTTTATACTTTCAACCTCTGGAGCTACACAAGGATGTCCGCGGGGAGGAGAGAAGCCCCTGAAAATATGAATATTTAGAGGGAGATGGCGAGCATGAGAGAATACTAACATAATAACACAGAAAAAATGGTGAGTGAAACACCGAGGAGGAGCTGGAGGAGGGAGATCTAGAAGTAGAGAGATGCTCTGCCACGCTCGCGATGACATTGGCAGAATTTCTCGCCAGAGACTGGGCTCCAGATGTAGATTCAAAAATATCTAACTTTTGCATTTTTGAGGGTCAAAAACACCTCTCTAATAGATGGTGTAGATGTAAAAAAAATTACACCTCCATCCCTAAGAGATATAAACCACAACAATTCACGGTACAAATTTACATCTCCACCATGTGAAGATGTAAAAACACGACCTCGCGTAACCGCCCAATTGCCATTCCTTTCACTTCCGCGTGACCAGCCGCCACCCGCCCGACTCGCCCGCCTGCCGGGCCCGACGCCCATAGTCGGCGATTCTTTTTCGGCCGCCGCCGAATCAAAGCTTCTCCAGCGGCTGCGGCTGGCCTAAACCCTTCCCCGGAGGTCTACGATGGGCTACGGTGCTTCCTAGCCTAGGCCCCCCGCCGGAGTAAGTGGAGGCGCGCCACTCCGGCCGGCCGCCCGACGGCCGCGAGGCTCGGCCGTGCGAAGCCGGCTGCCGGCCGCGCCGAGCTCCGGACTTCCACCGGATCAAAACGATGAAGCATCCCTGTCAACGATAATACGCTAGTAGGCAGTTGCGTCTAAACTGATAAAACAAAAAATGGTACTGTACGGTTCCATGCGCCACTCTCAGTGCGAGATTTCTTGAACCAGTAAACTCCTATCGTTCGATCTAACCGTACCAACTCAGAAGAACCACAGAAAAGTTGAGTGAACAGGAGGAAAAAGCTGTGTTCGACATCGGAGAACGAATCAGAGGTGCTGTGCTGGGTGAGCTTACCGTGATGTAGAGCACGAAGGAGGCGACGATGGTGCGGTACCGCCCCAGCCACGAGTCGGCCACGGCGGCGCCGAGCAGCGGCAGCATCGACGCGGCGCCCGACCACGCGTTGACGGCCGCGGCGGCGGCTGCCGTGCTCTCCCCGAGCGGGCCGGTCAGGTAGCTGATGAGGTTGGCCGAGATGCCGTGGTACGCGAACCGCTCCGCCACCTCCACCCCTTGAGTCGCCGCGGAAAGAATGCAGCGCCCACCCCTGATTAGTAGCGAATCGAGCCGAGCAAGCAAAGATAGGAGAGCGAGATCGTGGCGGACTTACAGATTATGAACAGAGCCGACCTCCAGCCGCCGGTGGCGGGGCGGTGACCGGCGCGGGGGAGCAGCGGCTCGAGGTCTGGAGCCATCGCGAGCTGCCGGGCGCTGTGTGTGTGAGGAGGACGCGCGCGGTTGGCTGACAGATAATGGCTTCAAGGCCTTGAGGAGGTGTCGTGTTCTAGTGCATAGCGATTAGCGGTGGGGACGAGATGGCGCGTGATTCTCGTGTTACATGGGCTTCATGGGTCAAGAAAGTATTTTGTTAATATAATTTTTGTTGTTGGAATTTGAGTATTTGACTATTCCGCCAACAAATCTGAATTATCTTAGAAAATACAAAAAATGAGTTCATTTCATTGAATTAAATTGCAATCTAATTTGGATAGAATATGAATTTAATTTATAAGATACCAATCAAAATATTTTAGGTTTGGATGTCACATGCAATTTATTCATTTTACGAATTTAAGGTGTTTAGAATCTAACTCTTGTGTTCATACATAGAAAATTGCTCGGAATCAACTAATATTAGCAGGGCCGTCTCCAGAAATTTGGGGGCCCGGGACGAAATACAAAATGGGACCTACATTTTCAAAATTTTGTATAGCTAAAGAATTATCCAACAACTACTTCATGCAAAAGCATCAAAAAATTAGCTCGGCTGCACAAAATATGTAGAACTGAATCTCAACAAAATAGATAAAATATGGAAAAAAATAAAAATAAAAATAAGGGATACAAAAGAATACCAAATCAATAGTTTGCTTCATCCACACCTCCCATGTGTAGACACTCCTATTGTTGCAGAGTGCCAATGAAATATATTTTCATCTTATTTTTCTGTAACATGAAATAAAGTCGATACCAAAAGGCATCCATTTTGTGTTTAATTCAGACATACACGCAGCTCTTTTTCAATTCAATACAGTTCAATGTTCAAATGTGTCGATTGATCTAGAAATAAACACACATCATGTCAATTCAAATGCATCTTTGATTGTTGTTTGCCTGTTTTCATCCAAGAAATTACCCACGGATCCATGGTCGAGGAGAAGGTGTTTCTCGGCTTTGGAGGCGCAGCTTGCCTTGGGCTTAGCGGAGGCAGGGCCAGCACCTGGCGGCAGCGGCAGGACCGCCAGTCGGAGGTCGGGGAGCATTGCCAATAACAGTGCCATGGCGCTAGGGCGGAGCAACTAACCGGCGGCGGTCTGCAACAGACCACATCGGCATTGATTCGTGGAACGGGAGCATGGAGATGGCAAGAGGCGGCGCCTGCGTGCTAGGGTAGGACTGGGGGATGTGGGCGGAGGATTGGTAGTGGGTCTCGACACAATGGCTCAGCCCGAAGCAGGCGTCTCACATATTGCGAAAGACAACTTCGATCGACTTGCATACGGACGTGCGGGACAGAACCTAGGCTTACCTTCCATTTTTTTTCTCTGATCGGGGGCCCATGATTTTGGGGGGCCCTGTGCGGTCGGCCAGTTTGGCCCCCCTCATCGACGGGCCTGTAGACCAATATATTGTCCACGTAAGGAGAAGCTACTTTGAGCTTATGGGTAAAATGAACCATGCAAATATGTCATGTTTAGGCTTTTGTAAACTTCAATGTTTATACTTTCAACCCCTTGAGCTAAGCGAGGATGTCCGCGGGGAGAAGGAGGCCCCCCTGAAAATACGAATATTTAGAGGAAGATGGCGAGGAGGAGAAAATACTGACATAACAAGTTAACAACACAGAAAAAACGGAAAGTGAAACGCCTAGGAGAAGCTGGAGGAGGGAGATCTAGAAGTAGTAGGGAGCTGCTCTGCCAAGCTCGCAATGACCTTGGCAGATTTTCTCGCCGGAGACTAGGCTCCCGTCTGTTAGGTTGATCTCTCCACCGAGTGGGCCCAACGGCCCATCGGGCCCTGATCTATTCGCGCCCTGATCGGGGGCGCCCAACCCTCTTATGGTTGGTGGGCCCCTGTGACCTGCGATACGAGGTTAACCGCGCCGCCAGACTCCCCATCGATATCCCTTCCGATCTAGGGCAATCGCAGTGCTCACGGGAAGCACCACTGCCACCTCTCCATCTCGATCTCTCTGCTATCACCGGCCTCTACTTCACCATGGCCGGCTCTGGATCGAGCTCATCCGCACCCAAGGAAGGTAGGTTACCGGAAAGATCTAGCCTACACGATCCAAAGAGATCTATCAATGGTATCAGGCCATCTTGGTTAGAAGATTTTCGGTAAAAAGATAAAACAGAGAAAGAAAAAGAGATCCCCTCCCCAAGAACCCTAATCAGAGGGCAAAGGAAAGTTCACCGGCAGAGAGCCTCGGGCCTCGCCGGCAAAGTGCGCCGCCACTTCAGCCGCGCCGTTCCTCTCGATCCCCACACGCATCGGCAAGCCGAGGTGCGGGGAAGAAGAACACAGCCTCCCAAGGGGGCAAAAGGGCACCACCACCACACCGCTTGACGGCGGCGCGCTCTCCATCGGGAGCTCGCGCACACCGGCAAGGGGGGCAGAAGGGGCACCGCTGCTTCACGCCGTCTTCGTCCTCGGTGACACAGAGAGGAGGCGGTGGTGAATGGGGGAAAGAATGAAGAAAGGGATTGAGAAAGGGAAGGAGATGGAGGCGCACGCGGCGCGGTGGCTTCCGCCGCCGTCGCCGGCGGCCGGACCGGGCGGCCGGGGCGCAGCCCCGAGCTCTGCGTCGTGAGAGAGGCAACAGAGGAGGCACAGCCGTCGCTCTCCCTCCCTGCCAAAGGAGGAAGGGGAAAAGGGCTCGCGCGGCACGGCGGCGTACGTCGCCGTCGGCGGCTGGCGCGGTGGCGCTCGGCGCCGTTGCCGGCGAAGTCCCGTGCGGGACTGAGGCGAGTGGCGCGTGCGAGGCGGAGAGGAGAAACGGAATGAGGCTAGGGTTCGGGCGGTCAAGCCGGCTGGGCGTTTTTGATCCAGCGATATCAACGGCTGGCCGTCGGATTGCGATGGACGGTTGAGATCCAAACCCTAGCGCCACAGTGGGCCGCTGGGCCGAAAGAAAAGGAGGCCGTCGGCGGCGGGGGCAGCCACGCGCGCTGGGCCGAGCCCAGCAGCTGCGTGCGCCGCCGCGCGGCTGGGCTGCGCTGAGCCAAGGGCGGCTGGGCTGCGCTAGGCCGAGGCCAGCAGCTTCACGCGCCGGGCCAGCTGTACGTTTTACGTTTTAATAGTTTTTGTCCAGTTTTTTGGCAGATTTTAGATAGTCCTTTCTGTGCATTATTTTTCCAATGAAAAATTATGTTCAGAAAATAGGAAAGAAAAAGTTGCAAGGTTTCTGAAAAAGAAAAAAATAGAGAAGTCTCTGAAAATAAAATTGAAATTTTCAGAAAAGAATTAAAAGTTCATGAATTTATTTTCATGTTTTCTGCTGCGTAAATGTTTAATAGTGTGCTTTTATAAAGAGATAAAGTTTAGAGAGAATTATTTTTTATAGATCACATTAAAGTGATTATTCGAATTAATATGATTATGTTATTTTTATGACCAACGTTGTTAATAACATGATCATGTTTATTATTGAAAATAAAAGTGCTCTTTTAAAAGTGAATAGAACTAAAGTAAAAGATTAAATTGTTGCTTCTGTAATGCATTTTTTAACCAACTGGTTAAAATTTCTTAGAGAGTAAAAGAGTACAGATTGTTTTTTAATAGAAAATTGTAAAGTTTCCACTGCAAAGTATAAGTTTTATCCTCCAATTAAATTGGAACCAACGGGAAAGTTTAATTGGAAGGAATGCCCTAAGCAATGTTTTTCCCCTGTGGGTGAAATAAGATGCAGATAGTTTCCACTATGACAAAAGAAAGATATTTGTTTTAAAGTTAAAATATGGTATTGTTATTTTCTGACCAACGTTGATGATAACAGTGCTATAATTTTATGAGTCTTATGTTTAAAGTTTAAATCTCTGATAAATTTTGTATCCAAGTGGTCAATTTTCAGAGAACGGATAAAGATCAAGAAATGCTCTTGAACTAGAGGAATGTATATTTCTTGTTCCTGCTGCAATAAAGTTGATGGTGATGATTAATTCTTAGCAAAGTTGTTTAATAGAAATACTATCATCACATTGTTTATGAGTTATATGCATTATTGCCATTTCTGCCCAACGGTGATATGGAATTAATGTATAAGGATGATGTTTATTCTAATTCTGCCACAATGGTGATTTAGAACATAAAAGAAAGTTTCAAAAGTTTAACGTGCATTTCTTTTAACCAGACCAACGTAGGGTTATTTTTTATGCCCATTATTGTTGATTATTGGCTAAGTTTTCTCAGACTAAAAGTTTTGCATGCTTTCATTCGTGAAAGCGAATGGCTGGGTACTTGTGACCCAAAAGATGACCAAGAAAGGTCATAACGTGAGGGAGTATGTTCTCTCTAAAGAATGGCATAAAAAGAAAAGAGATAGATCATTGAGAGTCTTGGTTGATGAATGTCTTTCATGTACTCTCTATGAAGAAGTTTTTTTTAATCAACATGATTTGAGATGAAACAAGCAACATGCGTGTTTAATTTGACCAACGTCGGATCAAGCATGTGTGTCAAAGAGCATTCGGATTTATTCCTAAATTTGATGATTGAATATGCAGTCAAAAGAGCCAATTCTATCATTTATGTTCCCTTACAGGGAATTACCCGCATGGTGGGAAAAGATGATTATGATAAAACCTGCATGGCGGGAAAAGTTTGGGAAAAATACCTGCGTAACGGGGTAAAGCTGACATAATATTATGTCAAAAATCCTGTATGGCGGGAGAAATTCTGGCAAGAGAAAGATATGATAACTCACGTGCTTTTAATGTATCCAACTCTGGGAGAAAAGAATGGAGTAGCTAAAAGGCGCAACCGTACACTTATGGATATGGTGTGCAGCATGATGAGTTATTCCAACTTGCCATTGGGATTATGGATGGAGGTGCTTAAAACCGCCATTCACATTCTCAATAGAGTTCCAAGCAAGTCGGTGCCCAAAACACCGTACGAGCTATGGACAGGAAGGGTACCCTCCCTACAACACTTCAGGGTGTGGGGGTGCCCTGCTGAGGCCAAAATGTTTAATCCAAACATTGCAAAGTTAGATCCCAAAACAGTAAGTTGCCACTTCATTGGCTATCCAGACAGATCAAAAGGTTTTCGTTTCTACTGCCCAGACAGATATACAAAGTTTGTAGAAACGAGACATGCAGTCTTATTTGAGGACGAAATGATGAGGGGGAGCTTGGTAGCTCGGAAAATTGATCTTGAGTAGAAGAGGGTGCATGCACCTAATCCGATGATTCAGGAGCCATTTTTCTCACTACCAGTTGCAACTCCACCCATGACAACCTTGGGGGTAGACCCGCAACCTGTCCGTCAGGAGCCGACTGAACCCGTTGTTGAGCATGAAAGGGAGGTGCAACAACAAATTTTAGAAGAAGTGCCAGAAGTTGAGGCACAGAACGTGCCAGAAAATGAGGCCCTAAGAAGGTCTACAAGACCAAGAAAGTCAGCTATTTCTACTGACTTTAAAGTTTATAACACAGAAACGGTTCATATGGAAAAAGATCCCACCTCATATGAAGAAGCCATGAGAAGTCCTCATTCATCGATGTGGATGAAGGCAATGGAAGACGAGATGAAATCGATGAGTTCCAAAGATGTTTGGGACTTAGAGGAAATTCCTAAAGGAGCCAAAACAGTAGGCTGTAAATGGGTCTACAAAATTAAGTATGACTCTAAAGGGAACATAGAAAAGTATAAAGCACGACTCGTGGCAAAAGGATTACACAAAGAGAAGGGATAGATTACAATGAGACATTTTCTCCAGTCTCATGTAAGGATTCCTTCAGAATCATAATGGCATTAGTTGCTCATTTTGATTTAGAATTACATCAAATGGATGTTAAGACGGCATTTCTGAATGGTGATTTAAAAGAAAATGTCTACATGAAACAGCCTAAGGGTTTTATCATGAAAGGCAAGGAAAATATGGGATGCCGCCTGAAGAAATCCATTTATGGATTAAGACAAGCCTCTCGACAGTGGTATCTAAAGTTTAATGAAACAATTAAAAGTTTTGGATTTAAAGAAAATATTGAGGATAATTGCATTTATGCAAAGTTTAAAAATGGGAAATATATTTTCCTAATCTTGTATGTGGATGATATCCTGCTTGCTAGCAGTGATGTTAGTCTACTACGAGAAATAAAGAAGTTCTTATCCTTAAATTTTGACATAACAGACCTTGGTGAAGCATCATATGTTTTGGGCATAGAAATTCATCGAGATAGAAACAATGGAGTCTTAGGACTATCGCAGAAAGCATATTTAGAAAAGGTTCTTAAAAGGTATAACATGCATGCGAGTAAAGCCACACCTGCTCCTATAGTGAAGGGCGATAGTTTTGAGAAATTCCAATGTCCCAAGAACCAGTATGAGATCGATCAAATGAAAGCAGTACCATATGCTTCGGCAGTTGGCAGCTTACAGTATGCACAAATGTGCACTCGCCCTGACTTAGCTTTTATCACCGGGGTACTCGGTAGATATCAAGAGAATCCAGGCATGGAGCACTGGAAGATGATAAAGAAAGCATTGCGTTATGCGCAAGGCACGAAGGACTACATGCTAATATACAGGAGAAGTGATTCCTTAGAGATAAAAGGGTATTCAGACGCAGATTTTGCGGGGGACAGAGATGATAGAAAATCCACGTCAGGATACGTCTTCACTCTCGCTGGGGGAGCTATTTCGTGGAAAAGCTCCAAACAGTCAATAGTTGCATCATCCACGATGTATGCAGAATTCATAGCATGCTTCGAAGCCACGGGGCAGGCGATATGGCTAAAGAAATTTGTACCCGACTTGAAAGTGGTAGATTGTATTCACAAACCACTAAAGATGTACTGCGACAACCAACCCGCAGTATTTTACGCTCAAAACAACTAGTCGAGTAATGCTGCCAAAACAATAGAGATAAGGTATTATGTTGTGAAAGATAAAATTCAGGATCAAACTATAAGTCTCGAGCATATAAGGACAAAGGATATGCTTGCGGATCCGCTAACGAAAGGCTTACCACCCAATGTGTTCAAGGAACTCATAGCCGGCATGGGTTTAAGGGAAAGCCTTATGATTCCTGGATAGGCCCAAAAGGAACAGAATTTGCTTCTGATCATAACGTATGTTGTAGCTGTATGATTCTAACGGCAATTAAGCTGTGACGATGAAACATGCTCTATGTACCAATATGTGATGAAACAAATAAACTAGAAAGTATAAGGTTAAAAGGAAAAGTTGAGATCAAGGGGGAGAATGTTAGGTTGATCTCTCCACCGAGTGGGCCCAACGGCCCATCGGGCCCTGATCTATTCGCGCCCTGATCGGGGGCGCCCAACCCTCTTATGGTTGGTGGGCCCCTATGACCTGCGATATATAGAGAGGTGGGGGCCGGGGCACACGGTACGAGGTTAACCGCGCCGCCAGACTCCCCACCGATATCCCTTCCGATCTAGGGCAATCGCAGTGCTCACGGGAAGCACCACTGCCACCTCTCCATCTCGATCTCTCTGCTATCACCGGCCTCTACTTCACCATGGCCGGCTCTGGATCGAGCTCATCCGCACCCAAGGAAGGTCGGTTACCGGAAAGATCTAGCCTACACGATCCAAAGAGATCTATCACCGTCAACCTCCGACCTCAGTTCAAACTAACCACCATTCAAAACTGCGACACTTATTTTTAATGGATGAAGTAGATGGAACTGGATCCTCTAACATACACAAAGATGTTAGAGAAGCTACAGTACCCTAACTTTCTTTCTGTTAATCCATACAATTAAGGCTAAAATAACTTAAATTAATTTTTAAATTACAGATCTAGTATGCACATTCATAGTAATTACATACAAACAAGTTGACGGCGAGATAAAATTAATTTTGGATTTTTTATATATACAATAATTACCAAAATTAAATAACTTGCTAATAGTCTGTAACATCCCTTCTTCATATTACACTAGACGAGCACTGTAGCACATTGACTTCCCCTCTCTAAAGTTAGGTCGGTGGTCAGCGTACTCGTCTACTATAACTTTACTGATGCTGCTTGCAATTGTACTGTATACCTGGCCACAGATCCATTGTACATAGACGGATGTATCAGTCTCGCTCAGTGAACATTGACAAGCTTTCTCTTGTAAACGTAAGCCGCCGAGAAGTAGAGGAAAGCAAGAAGCTCCAGCGCGCTGAGAGCGGCAAGGAGCATGTAGAAGTAATCAAGATGGCCCCTGTTGAGGTTGTCGGCGAACCAGCTCGTCCCGCCGCCCCTCCTCGTCAACCCGTCGATGACCGAGATGAGGAAGCTGCTGATGAAGCTGCCGACGCCGAGGACGCTGAGGTAGAGCGCGAGCCCGAGGCTCTTGAGCTCGGCGGGCATCTGGTCGTAGAAGAACTCCTGCATGCCGACCATGGCGAACACGTCCGCCGCGCCCAGGAGCACGTACTGCGGCACGATCCACCACAGGCTCATGGGCACCACCGCGCCGGGCTGATCGACCACGCCGGCGTCCCTCGCCGCGCCGAGCCGCCTCATCTCCACCAGCGCGGCGGCCACGAGCGCGGAGAGGGCGAGGGCCATGCCCGTGCCGATCCGCTGGAGCATGGTGATGCCCGACGCCACGCCGGTGATCCTGCGCGCCACGGGCACCAGGACGCGGTCGTACAGCACGATGCACGCGATGACGCTGACGCCCAAGAAGCACTGGACCGCCGCGGGCGGCACCTCCAACGACGACGACCCGATCCTCCGGTCAAGCGTCGCCGCCTGCTTCGTGAACAGCGTCGGCGGCTGCGCGAACACCACGCCATAGAGCAGACACGTCGCCCAGATCGGGAACAGCCTCGCCAGGCCCCTCACCTCCTCCATGAGCACGTCGTCCTCCGCGCAGTCACCGTGCTGCACCAGGGCGCCACCCTCCGGCGACCTCTTGCGCCATGCCTTGACGGCCTTGCCGACACGCGAGAACGCGCTGGCGCCCTCGCCGTGGCCGGAGTCGTAGAACCGGTACGTCCTGGTGCCGAGCAGGAAGACGACGAGCGCGAGCAGCATGATCACGCACGGCACGCCGAAGCCGAGGCCCCAGCTGACGTTGTCCTGGACGTAGCTCATGATCGCGACGGTCACGGTGGCGCTCCCGCAGACCCCGAAGTACCACCAGTTGAAGAAGGAGCCTCGCGACGACGACTCGCCGGGGTCCGTCACGTCGAACTGGTCGGCGCCGAAGGCCTGCACGCAGGGCTTGTGGCCGCTCTGCGCGATGGCCACCAGGTAGAGCGAGACGTAGAAGAAGGCCGTCTGGAGGGAGGAAGGCGGGCATTCTCGCCGGCCGTCGGCCGTGAAGTTGCACTGTTGGCTCTTGGGCGACGGGAACATGGACGAGAGCGTCAGCATGCCCAGGCCCTGCAGAAGTGCCGATTGTCAGTTCGCATTTGTGAGTTTCTGAATTTTTACTTTCCCGTGCAAAACCAACTAGTTTTGAAAAATAAATAAAATTGTGAATATCAATGTTGCGCTATCTTGACGACGGGCTAGCGAATTCAACTTTTTGTTTCTGAAAACTGAATAACTTGATACGGATCGCTCTGGCAAGCAACCCGACGGCGCAGGTGTTAGCTTCTTTCGCAGAACAGAGGCCAGAAAGGCACGATCAAGAGTGCCGTATCGGCCTTCCAGACCAGGCGAACATGTACGTGTGCATGCCGTCACGGTCATATCATATCACGGATCATCAAGTTTTGATCGCTAAACCACTGAAAATGACTGACCAGGCGTGTGGGTGTACGTCCCACTGAACAAAAACATGTGGAAAACAGGTGCTGCAAAAGTGAAAGTGTCACTGTTTCAGCTGAGTTGGAAAGATCAGAAGCAGAGTAGCTAGACAAACGTGACGAATGAGAGAAGGATGGAGGAAACGGAGTTTGCTTGGGCTCTCGTTTTTAACTCACTGTGAATCGCTGTCATGCCAAGCACTAGTTGCTGTCTCTGCTTACCCCGGATCCAAAACACCCCTATGCGCGAGCACTAATCTATACTATACTATAGTACACAATTTATTTGCGCCATTTGTGCGGGATTTGTGCGATCTGAAGTCGCACGCAAGTGGCGGACGGGACTGATAATGTCGGACAAAAAATATCAGTGAATTCCGATGATCCAATCTAATGGCGCAGAGACTACAGAGGGATCAACTGAAGAGTATAGTTGACAATGGAGGAAGGGATTTCAGAGGGGGCTGAGTTGCTAGGCTGACCGTGACGTAGAGCACGGAGGAGGCGACGATGGTGCGGTACCGGCCGAGCCACGAGTCGGCGACGGCGGCGCCGAGCAGCGGCAGCATGGACGCGGTGCCGGACCACGCGTTGACGGCCGCGGCGGCGGCGGCCGTGCTCTCCCCGAGCGGGCCGGTGAGGTAGCTGATGAGGTTGGAGGAGATGCCGTAGTACGCGAACCGCTCCGCCACCTCCACCCCTGGATTTCCCAACCCCCCCAAAAGGCGTAAATTTAGCAAATCGAATCGAGCAAACAAGCTAGGAGCGAGCTCGATCGAGTGAGGGATTTGCGGCCGGGCTTACAGATTATGAACAGAGCCGACCTCCAGCCGCCGGTGGCGTGGCGGTGGCCCGATCCGGCGCGAAGGAGGGGGGCGGAGGAGCCGGAGTCCGACTCCGGCGCCATGCTGGATGGCCGGCTGGGAAGCGGGAGTGCGGTGGGTGTGAGCTCCTCGCTGATTCTGATTAGACGTTGACTTGAAGAGGCTTCTTGTACCGGTGGAGAGGAGGTGGTGACCGTGATGCATTCTTCAGTTCGGAGGAGTCCCATTTGGCACTGTTTTTTTTTAGAGAGAGGGCACGGTTTTGGCTTTTGCGGAAGAGTGTGGCTAGTTCTCGCTCGACTGAGATTTAGCAAGACCGTTTACGGGAGACAGCACGTTACTTTTTACTTCATTTTTGGAAACCCGCTATTACTCATTTCACTTCGGGGTGTAATAGACCTTTTTTAGATTTCATAATACATCTAACTTCACATCAAAAGGAAATGTTAAAATTCCCAGGGATGAGACAAACCGGACTTCCTCTCCCTTTAAGGAAGTCGCACTCGGTTCTTTGTTTATTGTGTGTAGGCTGGTTTTCTATGACTCTTGGTTCTTCTATCCTGATGGCGATGTCGAGGTAGTATTGATATCATGGCGATATAGTAAGTCTCTCTAGCCTCCCTACCTTAATGGTGTTAACTCCAACACCAACGGCAGGTTAGTCCGTTAGGCTTCGTTTTGTTATTGGGGATTCCCTAGGGATCCCGACCTTTTTTTAGGGGGTGAAACCACGGAAACTGTCCCCCGAAGAGAGGACCGCGATATTTGAAGGCCCCAACCCACAGGGCAGGCCGGCCCTAACCCCTCTATTGTGCTGGGTAGAGTTTCCACGGCTGAGCACTCAGTGAAAATATTTCCCTCGTTCTTTTCTCACGCACAATCATGGTTTGCAACGCCCACTTCCTTCCTCCACGCTCGTCCATCTTCCCTCGTGCAGTTGTTGCCATTTGGTGGTGTGAATTTAGGGGTATTTTCCCCCACAAGAGGAGGGGATCGTACATGCCCCTCAAATAAGATTCACACAAGATAGTTATTGAGGTTCGGGCCCTTAAGATCAAGGTACCTACTCCTGCTTGATGTATTATGGTGAAATAGCCCCGTATGAGAACTAGGATTTTGAGCAAGATGATAAGATTGCAATGATCACGTAGGTATTAGCTATCGAGAGAGGACCCTAGCCATACCTTTATAGGGAACATGGCTAGGGTTTACACGATTCCCAGGTCAGTATGATCTAGCTAATCTCGTGGGATACTCCTAGATCCATGGGCAGGACGGTCTTGCATGTCAAGTTGATGAAGCGTCCATGACTCCCTGTGTACGTCGGTGTTGTGTCGTGGGCTTGGGCCGTCCCGTGGCCCGGTGGGTCGATTCTTGGCATGCTAGTACACCATAGAGAATGGTATCATCAGTAGCCCCCGAGTCCTTCGTGATCTTGGTTGCAGCTGGTGAAACCCGAACTAAGCGCGTCGTCTTGGACTACACAACAAGGTATTGGTGGACTCATGGAACTCCTAAAAACAAGCTAACCCAGAGCCGTTCACCCAAAGGGAAGGAACATCGGGATCGGTCGGGTGCTGACACCCAAAGGTGAGGTCAGCTTGAACACACGGAACTTACCCATAAGCCGACTCCTTCACCTCATCTTGGCGGTGTCAGGGGCAAAATGCTTCACCTCATCTTGGGGGGTGCAGGGGGTTGACTCGTTGAGAGCTGACTCCTTAGGGTTGTGGAGAATGCTCCACTCAAGTCCGATCTCATCAAACTTGGTTGAGGCCGGCTCGTAGGAGCACGAAGCGTCACAAACATGATGAGGTCATCCTTGATGTCATGCCTGAGGCTGGTCACAATGGAAAGTATCATATACTAGGATCATGCACATGATACTAGTGTATGTTAGTACCTCCACAATGTATAGTATTATAGCTTGGTAGTATCGTATAAGACTAGGCACAATGGATAGTAACATACACTAGTAACATACACATATCCCTAGACTATGTTACTACCTTCATAGTGGGTAGTAATTTAAGTGTGGTAACATGCAAAGATTCATTTATTAGGTTATAGACTCATATTGCATTGGGACATGTGATGTTACAGTAACTAGCTAAGTTACTACAATTACCTCTCTCTTCATTAACTCATTGACACATGAGCAAATCTGCTGAGTTGGACTCGATGTTACCGCTGAAGTTACTCCCACTGTGGCTAGTCTTAGCATCATTTACTCAATCCTCCCTCTCTTCATTTAATTCTGTGCCACCTCAACAAAATTACCTACTCCCTCCATTCCACAATGTAGTGCACCCGCGCTCCCCGAGATCTAAATTTGATCATGAATTTAACCAACGAGATCGATTGCGGCGGGGAGCAAAATTTTATATCGGTATTATGGAATGGAGGGAGTACTATCCGCTTGGCACGAGCCTTAGGGCTAAGCACAAGAGCATGAAAAGTATTTTTCTCTCCCATACCACAAATCGAACACATACCTGAGTTGGACCGGTGATGCGTAACTTTATTAACATGTACAACTAAGCTATTATAAGCGGCATGCCACACAAAAATTCTAATCTCTGGTGTATTAGATTTTGTAAAGACATAGGTTTGATCAAGAATTATTCACCAGTAAATTCTTTAAAAAGAAGCTACCAATATAAATTTCATGACATGTAGATCACATAGTATTAATCAAGGTTGTTACAATCGCGGTTCTATTATACGATTCTACGACTCTACAATCCAGACTAACACCTCGGATTTTACGATTTTAGTTCATAGAATCTACGTTTCTACAACATTGATAGTTAAGATTCTATGATTTGCTACCCTACCATCAGACCTCCGATCTAATTCAAAATCATGATTCGGACAACCTTGGTATTAATAATAAAAAATATTCAATTGCTTGTCTTAGCAAAATACATAAGAAATGGAGGGAGTAGAGGGCTAAACAAGGTGCAAGCCAAAAACGAGATGTACCTGTTAAAGTAATGATGTAAAAGAAATGCTGGAACTTTTTTGATAGGAAATAATGGAATTTTAGGATATCTACGTCACCACCGAATCTAAAGATGCAAACCTAACATGTGGTTTTGGCCCTGGAGAAGTAGATCCTACCAAACTTTCAAGCAAGCTTCGACATGAACTCACTGAACCTAGCCATCAAGTCATGTTATTTACAGTTGCATCGATAATTTTTGGGACTGGCTATATGCCAGTCGACTGAAATCTCAATTTAGGTCAGTATTCTTCTTCGCCCTTGATCTCTGATCTAATGTCCGTCATGTCATCTTTCACCTTCAACCATTTTCTAAAAACAGATCACAGGCACAACGCCACATCTTCTTCCTCCCGATGCCTTCTTCCAACCGCCCAACGGACCGCCGGCCAGCACCACCCTGCAGCCGACGGCGCTCCTACGCAGCCTCGCCACCCGCTCTCCCTGGAACCTACTCCCACCGCCGTGCTGCTGCCGTCCCTGACCATCCCTCTAGCCCCGATACCGACAGAGATTTCCTCAACGAACTTGCACCATCGTTGTGCTGCCGCCCCACCGTCGCCGTGTTGTTGCCCTCGCCCCCTACCAACAATAGATGATGGGGTAGCCCTCCAGCGAGCTCCTTCCTTCTCCTTCCTTCCCTCCAGCGAACTTCTTCGCCCTTCTCAAAATCAACTGATCCAAATTAGATTTCAGGCGACTAATGTTTAGCTATTGTGATAATTTTTCCACCTAAATCCCTACATCAAATTGCACTTAAATTTACTTGCTTTTTACGTAACCGCGTGGGAAATGGGCTCAACGTTACTTAAAGTTAGGCTCTCGACAGAGCCATGTTCTCCCCAAAAACCCTTTGTGGCGTGTCCAATGTCATGATAATCGGCCCCGGCCGGATCGAAGCGGGGAATAGCCATCTTAAAAATGTAAGTATGTACACCTTGAATTCATATTTAACCTAGGGTCTGTCTACGTATCAGTCGACTGAGACTTCACGAAGTCTCAGTCGGCTGACGTCACCCATGCAGATTAGGCCTGTTGATCAGCTCTCCCTCTCCTGGACTGTATTCGTCCTGGCTTCTGGGCTTTTTTCTTTATTTTCCTGTTTTTTTTGGCTGGGCTTTATTAATTTGTTTGTTCTGATGGGTCGGGCTCGCCTATGAAAATATTTTTTACCAACACATATGAAGAAAGCTATTGAACAAAAAAAGGAACAAAATAGAGCCCAGCAAATAGAGACAAGAAACTGTATGCTAAATTGAACGGTGCTGTCCATGGTTCATGGAGTTGATCACAGGAACTTATGGATGTTTTTTCAGCAAGTCAACTAGCAACTTACATAGACATCAAGTAGCTAGTTAACAAAATTCATGCATTAGCTATTTTAAAACTACAGCAAAAAAGGCATGGAGACATGGCAACACAACAAGTTAAAGATCATGTGTTTCCTAGTTAACGTCCTGTATCAACTACTAAAACTCTAGAAGAAATATGAATATATTTAGAGGTTACAAACCAGTGTAGGCAAGCCCTCCGACACTTCCGTGTACGTGATTTCTACATGATATCCTCCCTCTCCTGACTCTATATCTTCAACACACTGCTCTTTGCCTTTTGCATTTCTTTTGCTCAGGGTCGCATCCTTCGTCATCCATGTCAGTGTCTGTGCACTGTTGTATTCATAAATGTATATGATACATTAGTGTTGAAAACAAGTTTAAAAAAAGAGGGGGTAGGACAAAGTATGACAAAGAAGAAGCTAAAATCATGGCACTAGCTAGAAGAGAATTTCTACTACTAGTTTGTAAATCAGCATTTCATGGCCCCCTGGTGCACAAAAAAATGCTAGCGACACTATCTCTGGGATTGAACACATGCACATTTAAAAAAACCTGAACAGAAAAAAAACAATCTGAACATATATCCAGCAGCTACTAGTTGTGATCTATGTTATGTAAAACATTCATCCCAACACACACGCGCGCGCAAAGCCCGGGATTGGGTAGCCAGCTTTTACAAATGATTTGATGTTTGTTATCTCAAGCAGGGCTTTGTCAAGCCTACAAAAAATCTGGCTAGCGTAACAAAGACACCATCGTTGTCATTATAGTAAACAAAAACTGAACCTGGAACAGGCATACACATTGTCTCGACTCTACTTCAGGAATATACAAACTTTAGTGATTGCTTGAGTTAAAAAAACAAGTCAAAAAATATATAATCATTCCCCCGGGATCCCACAATGTCATCGCCCCTCAAACATCTCCCAAATCATGTCCACCCCTCCCCACTCCCCCGAGCAACTGATCTGCTGCTAGTATTTGAAAATGTAAGCATGCATCGACACACAGCGAAAACAGTCACCAAAAATTACAGCCCCCGTCAGCACACATGACATCACATCCATGTTGACCGCAGAAAAAAGAGAGGACTTAGTGCTACTGTAGTTAGCAAGTGTCCGTTTGAAAAAAGAGTGTTGTGGAAGCACATAAGGTTGATGCCAAGTTAAACTTAAGCAATACGCACCATGCAGATATATTTTGGTCCATTTTCATTCTTTAAACAAAAGCCTTCCTACCAAATACCACTGCTAACAATCCCTCTAATTCAGCTACAAACTCAACAAGACTATTCCTGCAAAAACTACTACACGGTTTCAGAGAACTAAAAAAAATGACAAACAAACACACATTCAGGTTAACTCAGGTGAAAAGAACTCTCTGCAAAATCCAGCTTCACCAGGGACTTCTCGACCTAAAAATAATCAAAAGAGGAACTATTTGTACTTAATGAACCCATCTCTAGCAGTACATTTGCAATTAGGATATTGGGAAAACAAAATCAAAACGAAAGTAAGGTGCAGATCCAAAAAAAACAATGCGTGAGCTTACTCTGAATAAACATCATGCTTACATGCGTCAGGTTTTGGATGGATTTGAAATTCGAAATCAAAAGCTAGTCTCACCTCTAGCTGCTTAGGTTAGTACAACAATGGTCTCACCTTTTTTGCATGACTAATGTCGGACATGCAACTGTCTCCCTTCTCCTCGTCGCCCCCTCCTCCTGACAAAACAAAGGCGAGTTGCAACCAGGTTAGAAAACATGCATATGTGGTTGGGGGCGCCGCTTGCAGTTACATGGCTAGCGTCAAACATGTAACTGCCCCCATCTCCCTGCCACCCCTCTGACAAAACAATACCTAGTCGCAACCATGTTGGAAGACATGCAATTGCAATCGAGGGTGATGCTTGCAGTTGCATAACTAGTGTCGGACATGCAACTATCCCCCCTCTCACCATCGTCCCCTTCAACAAAACCCAGTTGCAACCATGTTGGAAGACATGTAGTTGTAGTCAGAAGCGACACTTGCAGTTGCATGCCTAGTGTCAGAGATGCAACTTACACATTCCATCAAAACAAAAAGGCCAGTTGCGACTACATTGGAAGGCATGCAGTTGCAGTCCGGGGTTGACAATTGCAGTTGGATGCCTAGAGTCGAACATGCAACTCCCACTTTCCCACAAAACAAAAAGACCAGTTGCGATCACGTTGGAGAGTTGTGACCGTGGGTAATAATAGCAGTTGCATGCCTATTACTGGACATGCAACTACCCCCACCCCCACCCCCCTCCCTCCGACAAAAAAACAAGGCCAGTTGTGGTCGGTAGGGAGACATGCAAATGCAGTTGTGCCGACACTTGCAGTTGCAAGCCTACTGTTGGACATGCAATTGCAACCATGTTGGAAGGCATGCATTTGCAGTCGGGCTGACAATTTCTATTGCATGCCTACATGGAACTCCCACCTCCCCACAAACAAAAAGGACCAGTTGCAAGGCATGCAGTAGCAGTCCATGGTGGCAATTGCAATTGGATGCCTAGAATCATACATGCGACTCCCACCACCCCACAATACAAAAAGACTAGTTGCGACCATGTTGGGAGAGTTGCAGTCGGAGGTAATGTTGTAGTTGCATGCTTAGTACTCGACTTGTAACCCCCCCCCCGACTTGCAACTACCTCACCCCCGCCGCCCTCCTACAAAAACACAAGACTAGTTGTGGTTGGTAGGGACACATGCAAATGCACTTGGGGTCGACACCTACAGTTGCAAGCCTACTGCCGAACATGCAGTTGCAACCATGTTGGAAAGCATGTAGTTGCATGCCTAATATTGGACATGCAACTCCCACCTTCCAACAAAACAAAACAACCAGTTGCAACCATGTTGGAAGGCATGCAGTTGCAGTCCGGTGGTGACAGTTGCAATTGCATGCCTAGTATCAGACTTGCAACTCCCACCTTCCCACAAACAAATAGACCAGTGGCGACCATGTTGGGAGATTTTAGATGCAATCGGGGGTGACAGTGGCAGTTGCATGCCTAGTACTGGACTTGCAACTACCTCACCCCCGCCGCCCTCCAACAAAAATGCAAGGCCGGTTCGGGTTGGTAGGGAGACATGCAAATGCAGTTGGGGGCAACACTTGCTGTCGGACATGCAGTTGCAAACATGTTGGAAGGCATGCAGTTGCGGGGTGGGGGTGACAGTTACAGTTGCATGCCTAGTATCAGACATGCAACTCCCACCTTCCAACAAAACAAAAGGACTAGTTGCGACCACTTTGAAAGGCGTGCAGTTCGCAGTCGGGGGTGACGACTACAGTTGCATGCCTAGTATGACACATGCAACTCCTACTTTCCAACAAAACAAAAAGACTAGTTGCAACAACATTAGCAGTGGTGCAATTGCAGTTGCGGGTGACAGTTGCAGTTGCATGCCTAGCACTACACTTGCAATTACCCCCTCCCCCGACTTGCAACTAACTCACCTCCAATCTCTCTTTCCCCCTCCAACAGAAACACAAAGCCGGTTGCAGTCGGTAGGGAGACATGCAGTAATAGTTGGGCGCGACACCTGTAGTTGCAAGCTACTATCGGACATGCGGTTGCAGTCATGGGTGACAGTTGCATGCCTAGTATCGGACATGCAACTACCCCCCATTTGCAACTACCTCACCCCCTCTTTCCTCCACCACCCTACGACAAAAACACATGGCCTATTCTGGTCGGTAGGAAGATATGCAATTACAGTTGGGCATGAGACTTGTAGTTGCAAGCCAACTAACGGACATGCGGTTGTAATCGGTGGTCACAGTTGTAGTTGCATGCCCAGTATCGGTCATGCAATTCCCCAAAAAAACTAGTTGCATCCCTTGTTGGAAGGCATGCAATTGCAGTTGGGTTGTGACCATTGCAAGTGCATGCCTACTACTGGACATGCAAATGCCCTCCTCCTCAGACTTACAACTACCCTACTCCTCACCCTATGACAAGAAAGGCCTGGGAAAATACAACAAAAACCTACAAAAGCCCCTAGCTGTGGGTCGAGGGTTGAGTTGGCATTGGGTCGGGCCCCCAAGGGTGCAAGTGCAACTACAAAATCCCGGGGAAAAGCTCCCGGGTTGTGAGTCAAGCGTTGACTAGCAACTTGGGCACCTACAAAATCCTAGGAAAAAGCTCCCAGGATGTGAGTCAAAAGGTTGACTTGCAACTCAGGCTACTACAGAAATGTATGAAAAAGCCCCTAGTTGTGAGTCGAGGGGTGACTTGCAAATTAGGGGCAACTACAAAAACCTATGAAAAAAAATCCTAGTTGTGAGTCAAGGGTTGACTTGCAACTAGGGCAGTTACAAAACCTATGAAAAGTCTCCCTAGGAGCATGTCGATACTTGACATGCAACTAGGTCGGGGGCTTGGGGTGCAACTACAAAAGCCTACGAAAAACAACTGTGAGTCAAGGGTTGACTTCCAACTGCCCCCCCCCCCCACACACACACACAAACTATGAAAAAAGCCTAGTTGAGTGCCAATAGTTGACATGCAACTGGGAGCAGGGTCCCAGGGTGCAACTACAAAACTACAAAAAGCCCCAAATTAAGAGTCGAGGGTTGAACTGTAAGACAATTATGAGTGTTCTATCAAACTGTCATTCCTAAAAAAACCTCTCCAGGGAAAAAGAATGTAAAATGTGTATTATAACAAAAAAGCATAGTAAAAAATCTAACAAAAACAAGTAAAACAATTTCAGATTTTTACTTGAAGTATACCGAAAACAAAAAAGAAAAGCTGAAAACTGGAAAACATGTACATCCTTACTTGAAAAAATGCAGTTCAGAGTTACAAAAACTAAAAACCCTACAAAAAGCTTAAAGTTCATATTTTCAGTTCAGATTTGAATTATGTATTTGGTTTGCCACAAACGTCACCTTCGCTCCCATCATGTTGTTGAAACGGACCCTTTCATTGCATGGCACAACCTATTTTGGTTGAACACAAAAAAGCAAAGAACAAAAGTTAGTAGTGGTGTCATGACAAAGACTAATATAAAAAGAAACAAAGGATAAAAAATGAGAAAATATATTAAAAAAAAAGAAGCTAGTGAGTTACCCCTGCGTTTTTGAAGTGCTCCTATACATACATGCTGAAACCGCTTCCCTCACTCTCATAGTTGCAATGGTTTAAACAAACTCCACAAGCCATCTCCTGTGCGCATAAAAAAGAAGCAAAAAAGAAAATAATTAAATGGGTAATTCACTAACAACACAAATACGAAAAAAAATTAAAAAACTGGATTCAGAAAAGCATAACTAGAAAATGAATAATTGCAAAACATCTGGATTTCAGCATTTATTCCTGTAGGTTTATGACTGTGTGAACCCAAACCCTGCTTACCAGATGCTAAGTGCCATTATTTACACAACAAAAAAGAACTACTCCTGCCCCTAATTAATCTAATGCGCCATTATTTGCTCGCACATGCCCCTAGTAGCAGTGGTGACAAACTACTAGGGGCATGTGCCAGCAAATATCCCTGCTGTGTTAGCACTCAGCAGAAACAACAGCGGGATCAAGTTGTCAAAAAAAAAGAATGACTAGTAGAGGTTATATCCTAACAAAAGGTCAACTTAAGCACCCTAAAAACACATGCTCCTCCTGTATAGAAGCGTGGAAGAACGGGCTTAATTAATATTTGTTCTCCTGCAAACGAAGTCCCCCTGATTTAATGACTCTCAAAAAGTCATAGCATAAAAATAGCAGTACTGGCAGTACTTTTGCTCAATACTATTCCAGATCTTCTCGGCCAAAGATCCTAATTAATCTCTAAGTACCTACAAAGCAAAAAAAGATTAGTAGTACTCGTAGTACTAATTATGGTCCTACACATGTATAGATCAATCAGGTCAGCTCTAGTGCTGTTGAGCTTTTGCACCTGCACAAAACTGTAAAAAACCAGTACCACACCAGAAAAATGGGTTTGAGTAAAAATATGAAAATTTAAAAATCAACATGCCACTGCTAGTGATGGGTTCAGTAATCATTATCTTGATTCCATAGAAAAAATTAGAGCATGGTACTGATTCTAGGGTTCAGCAAAATCTGAAAAACAAAAAAAATGATACTCCTAGAAAATACGTTCAGTAATCATTCTCTTTGACTCCTTAGAAAGATTTGAACATGCTATTGATTAATAGGGTTTCAGCAAAAATCTGAAAAAACAAAAAAATACAAGCCCACTCCTAGTGATAGGTTCAGTAATAATCTCTTGTTTCCAGAGAATGGCTTCAAAACAAGCTACTGATTAATAGGGTGTCAGCAAAATCTGAAAAAAAAACATGTCACTCCTAGTGATAGGTTCAGTATTAATCCTCTTGTTTCCACATAATGATTTAAACATGCTACTGATTGCACAGGGGTTTCGGCAATCTGAAAAAAAAATCAAACAAAAAATGGACGCACTACATACCACTGCTTGAAGAAAAAGGACACGAAAAAAGGACTAAATCTGGGAGGGATTCCATGCTTCAAGCTAGTAATCTAGACTTGATCCAAACAAAAAAAATGGAACCCAATCCCCTCAGATCTGAAGCAGAGCGCCAACAAAGAAACAAAAAAATTGGAGGAAAGAGGGTAACACTTACTCCACTAGCAGCATCGCCCAGGCTCTCGCTGGCCGTTCAGGAGCAAAGGCGATTTCTTTCGTTCCACCGCAGAGATCTTTGGCTTTTTTGACAGAGAAAGAACAGAGAGATAGAGGAAGAAATGGACTGATTACTGGCCACGGGGTGCTCTCGGCCGCCGCTTCCCATTCCATTTCTTTACTGCGGCCAGAAAAACAAGACAGTAAAAAAAAGAACAAACAAACAAAAAGGCCCACCCTAGCACCTGTCCAGCCCACAAAAGGCAAGCGCGATGACGCTCTGACTAAAAAAAAAGAAAAACGGGCCGGTCGGCGCTTTATATAGGCCAAAACATAGGATAAAGCACCCAACACGAATCTTGAAACGACCAAAGCATCCAATGGCTAGCTCGTCGACTGAGACTTCTCAGTCGACTGAGATTTAGCAGTTCCGTTTAACCTATGCCTAGCTCGAGTATATACTGCTAATTCTAACCAACGGCAGCTGCCGCTGCCTTCTTCTTGTACTTGAAGGTAACGGCGAAGAAGACGTACACCACAAGCTCGAGCGCGCTGAGCGCGGCGATGAGCCAGTAGAAGTAGTCGAGGTGGCCGCGGTTGAGATTGTTGGAGAACCAGCTCGGCCCCCTCTCCGACGTCCACTTGTCGATGCCCGACACGAGGCCGCTGCTGATGAAGCTGCCGATGCCGAAGATGCTGAGGTAGAGCGCCAGCCCGATGCTGCGCAGCTTGTCGGGCACCTGGTCGTAGAAGAACTCCTGCAGGCCGACCATGGTGAACACGTCCGCCGCGCCGAACAGCACGTACTGCGGCACCATCCACCACAGGCTCATCGGGACCGGCACCCTGGGCAGGTCCGCCAGGCCGGCGTCCGCCGCGATCCGGAGCCGGCGTGTCTCCACCAGCGCCGCCACCACCATGGACACGAGCGAGAGCACCATCCCGACGCCGATGCGCTGCAGCATGGTGATCCCCGAGGAGACGCCCGTGCAGCGGCGCGCCAGCGGCACGATGGCGCGGTCGTAGATGGGCATGAAGACCACGATGGTGATGCTGATGAAGCTCTGCAGCGCCGCCGGTGGCACCTGGACCCGCTTGCCCACGTGCCGGTCCAGGGTCGCCGCCTGCTTCGTGAAGAACGTGGACGACTGGGAGAACGCCACGGCGTAGATCAGGCACGTCGCCCAGATCGGGAACAGCCGGAGGACGCCCTTGACTTCCTCGACGAGGTCCGCGTTTCTGATCACCACTCCCTGCTCCTCCTCGTCGACCTGAGCACTGCAAATTTTGGTGAAAGCATATCAATGTCCACGTCGGGTTCTTGCATTCCATCGACCGAACACGCTGTCAAACACTTCGAATTACCTGTATTCCGGCGCCTGTGTTGCGGGTCGACGGCCTTCATGCGAATCGGAGACTGCAAGGGGACTCGACTTCCGCCGTCTGCTCCGCCACGCCCCAAAAGCCTCGCCGGCACGAGCAAACAGGCTCCGCTGCTTGCCGTCGGAGGCGTAGTAGCGGTACGTGGGGGCGCCGAGCAAGAAGACGGCGAGTGCGCAGAGCATCACGACGCAGGGGATGCCGAAGCCGAGGCCCCAGCCGATGTTGTCCTGGATGTAGCTGAGGAACACGAGCGTGACGGCGGTGCCGGCGCATATGCCGAAGTACCACCAGTTGAAGAAGGAGCTCCGGGAGACGGCCTCCCGCGGGTGGCTCGCGTCGAACTGGTCGGCGCCGAAGGCCTGGACGCACGGCTTGTGCCCGCCCTGCGCCAGGGCCACCAGGTAGAGGGAGGTGTAGAACGCGGCCATCTGCAGACCGGACGGCGGCGGGCAGGGCGTGCCGCCGTCGGTGTTACTGCATTTGTGATTGCCGGGGGAGAGCAATGTCGAGAGAGCCAGCATTCCTAAACCCTGCACGCAGTTTCAGAGTGAGAAATTTAGAAATGTGATGCATACGATCCTGTCTCGTGAATCAAACATCGGAAAAAGAAGAGCAGAGTGAAATTGCGTCCTCCCAAAATTATACAGTACTCCTTCCGTTCATAAGTATACATCTTTTTATAGATTCCAATATAGACTACGGAGCAAAATAAGTGAATCTATACTTTAAAATGCATTTATATACATTTGTATGTAGTCTTTATTGAAATCTCTGAAAGGTCTATATTTAGTAAGAGAGGGAGTATAAGATGTTTATAGACAACAAACCGAAACAAGTGAACAAAAACACAAAACCGTCTCTATATACTCCCACCGTCCCATAATATAAGACGGTTTTTGCCACTACACTAGCTAGTGGCAAAAAACATTTTACACTATGAGATGGAGAGACATCAAATTCAAGAATAGTTAAAACAATCCTATATTTGTGAATAAAGGGAGTACTACTTATTATTATTCATGCCTCTTATCAAGCGAGGCCTGGGCCGGTCAAGCACTGCACCTGCCGCGTGTTTTTTTCTTTGTAGTTTTCTTATCGGTATTCACTGTTTGCATTGATTACTTTGGGTCTTTTTATTTTTCTCTGTTTTCTCGTTTTTACTTATTTTTAAAGTTTTCTTTGTTTTTTCTTCTGCTTTCATCTGGTTTGCCCTTTTAAAAAGATCAACACAGGTCTGCAATTTTTCATACACAATGTATATTTTTGATGAGAACATTTATTACTCACATTTAACATTTTTTAAGTTCATGATTAACATTTTTTTCAGAATGTATGTTTTGATATCTATTTTTACATACACATTATACATTTTTTATATATGTCTACAATATTTTTTGCACGTTTAACGTTTTTAATACATAATTATAGTTAAAAAAACATGTTTTGAACATTTTTTCAAAGATGTTTTAAAACATTACTTCAAATGGTATAAAATTGTGAACTATCAGATTTTTCACATCGTATCAAGAGATCTTAAATATGTCACAAACATATTTTTGAAACTCATGAACATTTTTTAAATGTAACATATTGATATGAAACTTTGTTTTTGAATTACAAAAACATGTTTTACATTATATAAACATTTTTTTACAATTATGTAGATTATTTTTGAAACATGTGAACATTTTTTATATGTCAGAAATAGTTTTTTGGAATACTATCAACATTATTTTACAATTTCGCTAACAAATTGTTAAAGCGCGTTAACATTTTTCTTATTCATACTTAACATTTTCAAAAGGGTAACTAAACTTTTTTGTTGGAATATATTTATTTGGAATGTCGCAAAATATAAACAGAAGTGAAAAGAATGAGACCGGGCAACTAACACTATTGGGCAGGCCCAATTAGCACGTTTCCTAAGGCAAGAGTCTCACTCTAAATGAGACAAAGACGCACTGTTTGACGAAGTTTACCCTAACCAAAATCCCATCAACAAGCAATAGGTCACCTACTTTCTCCTCTGTCCCAATAAGAAAAAAACAACCCCCCCACTCAAGAAGAAACAGACAGACTATATGTTCGACCGCCTGATTTTTTTCCGCGTTAGTTGACTTCCCCAGAGTATGTTTCTTCTCCTCTCTTTTTCTTTCTCTTGCCGCAGAGTTGTTTTGATGCCAGTCGTGCTGCCTGCCACCACCACCCATGACCGGCGGCCCTGCCACGTATGCCTCACCGCCCCAGCCTTCCTAAGTTGTCTGTCGTCGCTCCCGACCACCCTTCCAACCTTGTTGTCTTCCGGATTGGATTTGAACCAATCAACCTCGGATTCCTCTCTACTGGTGAAGCCATTGCCACACGTCCCCGGCTTCTGGTCACTCCCGGTTCGGCCTAACCGCGGCACTCGAAAATATTATGGGTTGGGCAAGTCCACGTTGGCCCTTGAGAAGCTTCGGCATTGCTCTCACCAATCATATTTTCAAGCAGCGGCGGAGGCACATGGGGGGCCCAGCCAAGGCCCGGGCCCACCCCAACATCTTAATTTCCTTGGAAATATGCATATAAACAGTGACATTTTTTTACTGTTACCTACAGCCGGCCCTCCCGAACATCCAATTATATGCATTCCTGCCTCCGCCACTGTTTTCAAGCACCTGTTGCTCAACTTTTTTTTTCAAGCATCTTACATATAGCACACAAAATGCAAAAGAAGGGAATATAAACCCTACTCCGTTAAACACAACGCATCAGTGGACACTTGGATGAAAGAAGTTGGATTCCACCACAAATTTCATGTCCGATTTTTCACCATGGAAAATCAAATATTTTTCATGTTTGCAGCGCCTGAAATATTCTCAATCCACTTTCTGTTAGACAATTGTCGTGCTTACAAATTAAAATTGTCATCACGACGCCAAAATAAATTTTCATTAAAAACGTCCGATTTTTTATGTCTGAAAATCTGGCGTGTTTCCGAAGAAGCTTGTGCAACTCGTGGACGTGGACGTGTGCCGCCGGTGAATGTTATCTTTCCTCGAGTAGTCCGCATGTGCATGCACCCTCGACCACTCAGCTGTCATCAGATTTGTGACCACTCGCCCAATCTCAACAACCCAAATAATTCACCATAATTTAACATCCAACTTGCGGTCAAATTCAAGCTAGAATCTATAGCGAACTGGACCAGAATATCTCAGGCGCTGCAAACATAAATGGCCACGAGCCCACGACCGATTCAAGCACGCCACCACCGAAATGTCCGACTGACACTGGGTCCGGCACCGTGAACTTCTGAGGCAATGGTGGTAATTGCTCGAGGCAAAAAAAAGAAATGACTGGTTTTGCGCCGGCCGTTACGTGCGTACCAGGATGTAGAGCAGGGAGGCGATGAGGATGGTGCGGTAGCGGCCGAGGCAGGAGTCGGCGAGGGCGGCGCCGAGCAGCGGCAGCAGCTGCGCCACGCCGTTCCAGGCGTTGATGGCGGCCGCGGCCTTGGCGTTGCTCTCGCCCAGCGGCCCCGTCAGGTAGCTGATCAGGTTCGCCGACACCCCGTAGAACGAGAACCGCTCCGCGATCTCCACCGCTGCACCCCCCCGTTCCGATCCCGATCATCACCACGCACACAAATCTAAACGAAATTGTTGGGCTGCTGCATGTGTACTGTACTGTGTATGCACTTGCCTATGATGAAGAGCGCCGACCGCCAGCGGCCGGTGGAGGCGCGGGGGGCCGGCCGGCCGCGGTGGTCCACCGCCGCGACGTCGATGCCGTCGTCTTCTTCCGTCATGCCGTCGCCGTCGGCGCGCGCGAGCAGAGGGTCGGAGTCGGAGCTGGAAGGCATCGTGGCTCTATATGGAACGGACTGATTCCGGCGCCAGGAAAATCAGGGTAGCCGGAGCAGAGCTGGCGTTGACGCCCGGTAGTCAGAAAATACGGCGTGGGGGCACGTTGTGGACGGACGATCTCGCACGCCAGTCGAGGGAGATCGCGTCAACGCTCGAGCGGCCGGTGCTGTAGCCTCGTCGGCGGCGGCTACCAATTAGAGTGGGAGTAAGGAGAGGATAAATGGCTATGGCCGATGAACTGTGGGTATGATATAGACTCCAGGTAGAGAGGGGCGCATAGAATACGGATCCCATCGCCATCGCGTCGCCACATGGGACAAACGGGCGGCCACATGCGGCGGCCAACTGCACATGTGCAGGGCTTGACACCGTCTCTGGGTCAGCTCGGACCACATATGGAAGCCCGGTAAGTAGAAAAGAAATGCATCCTGAATCCAGTTTGTACAAAACCTAATCTTTTTGCAGATGATAGGGAGCGTCAGTGCTATATGTCGCCCATACGAATTTCTAGTAGGAACCGCCTACAGGTGATAACTAGTGGACCGGCCTATTAGCGCGGTTTGCTCGCTCCGCGCTGTAGGTTCGAACAGCTACGGTCACGGTGTACGTTTTTAGAGCGCACGTGAAACATTTTTCTCATACACGCTGGCAATTTTTCAAATGCATGATGTATATTTTATTAAATACATGTTTTGAACACATTTCGAAAACATAGTGATATTTTCTAAATACACATTGTATATTTTTAATGGCAATAAAAAATTAAAGTGCGCAACATTTCTATACATAGTAGAAACATCTTTGAAAAGTGCGCAACTATTTTTACATTGTGTATAGCATTTTAATAAACTTCAAGAACCTTTTTTTTTGAAATGCATGAATATTTCCGTAAAATGCAACGTATATTTTCTAATGGTATGGAACTTTTTTACATTATAGAATTTTTTTAAACGATCTCATATATTATTTTGAAATGCGGGAACACCTTTTATTGTTACAAATATATTTTTACGCTATCAACATCTTTTCAGAACGGCACTAACATTTATTAAAATTCGTAGTTCTAAATTTCTTAAATAAATTTTTGTTTTCTAAATATATGCTTTTAAATTATAACTAAAATTAGAAAAGATAAACATATTGTGTGACACCAGCATGACAACCCACGTCCAACTGGGCCGACCCACCACCACGCCTTGTAGCCGAGGCACCCGTCTTCTTCCTTGCAGTAGGCAGCACAATCATGCCCAACAGGGAAACCTCTACTGAAGCATTGCTGTGGCCCCAAATCACGCAAGGTGGCACTTCAGTCGCGAAGGCTATATCTCGCTTATACTATGAGTATAGCTTCCGTCTTGTTGAAAGTTTTTCTACCCCCCGTCTTAAACTCCGTCGGCCCGTTTAATTTTTTTTTTCGATCGTCAGCAATCGTTGTTGCTTCGTTGGTGATTTTTTAAGTCGATGTCTTTGTTCGGTTGTTACTAGGTGGTGTTGATGCGTTTGTTCAATTTTTTTTCCTTTTCTTCTTCGTCTTTTCTATTTTTTGTTTGGTTTTCACATTTCTTCTTAGGGTTTTCCCTCGTTATACTTTGATTTTTTCTTCCATTTTTTCTTTCTTTCGTGGTTTTCATCGTTTTTCTTTTCTTTCTCATTTTCCTTCTTTTTTTTTCTTCTGTTTTTTGTTGCTTTCTTCGATTTCAACGGTTTTATTTTGTTTTTCTTTGTTTATTTATTGGTTTTCAATGTTCTTCATTCTTTTTGCACTTGTTTCTTCGGATTCGTTTTTTGTCTCCTTTTTTCTTTAGTTTCTTTTTTGGATTTCATTATTTTTATCAATTTTCTTTGTTTCTATTGGTTTTCATTCTACATTTTTGTATACGCGAAGAACGTTTTAATACATGATTAATATTTTTCAACTACAAGTTTAACATTTTTTAATAAATGATCAACATTTTTATACATATTTTAAACATTTTTCAAGTGCTTCATTAACATTTTTCATCTGCAAGATTAACATTATTTGAATACATGGTTAACATTTTCTCTAAACACATTTCAACATTTTTGTATGGTAGATTAACATTTTCGAACACAGGGTTAACATATTTTTTAATACATGTAACATTTTTCAAATACAAGTTTAACATTTTATGAATACGTGTGTCAACATTTTTTCTATACACATTTAATATTTTTAAAAAATTTATTAGTATTTTTCAAATACCCATTTAATTTTTTTTAAAATGCTTGATCAATTTTTTCAAATACGTGATCAATTTTGTTTGTGCATACTATATATATTTTGTATAATTTTTCATATACATGAGAAACATTTTATTTATACACATTTAACATTTTTAAATGCTTGATTACATTTTTCTAAATATTTTATTTAGTTTTTTTGTAATATACATATTTAGAATATTTGAAAGTACAAAAGAAAGTTTAAAAAAGTAAAAAAGAAACAACAAGGTCATGGCCTTCCGCGCGCCTGCGCCGGTCAGTTTATGTAAGACCTGGCACGAGAGGACACTAGGTCTCATTATAAGCAATATTTTTTTTGAGAAAAAAACTATATAAGCGATACATAGTGCTGCCCCCACATCGTCTGCCAACTTGTTGCCAAAGCGCCGGCACGGATGGCCATAGGTCACGGCCCAAAATAGCACTCCATCGCGCTTGCTGCTCGCTACTGGCCCGATTGTGTGTGTGTGTGTGTGTGTGTGTGTGTGTGTATGTGTGTGTGTGTGATTTTTTCGCAGGCTAATGTAAGTTCACTCGCTACTTAGAAAAACAAGCTACCATTTTATTATGCATTCAAGAAAATCACGAACTTGATTGCTTTCAAGGGTTTTAAAACATTCATGAATTTTACAATGTTAATCAAATCAAAGAAAAGTTCATGGATCTGAAAGGTTCACTGATTTGAAAAATGATTCATTGATTTGAAAAAATATTCACAAAATATAAAAATGTTCTAGAATTTCAAAAATATTCTGGAAATTGAAATATGTTCACGGATTTAAAACTTCATGAAATTTGGAAAAATGATCACAAATTTTAAAACATTTCATGGTTTTTTAAAATGTTAATGAATTTTAAAAATATTCATGAATCTGAAAAATAATCATGGATTTAAAAATAATTCACGAGTTAGGAAAAAATTCATGAATTTGTAAAACTTCGTCAATTTTAATAAGTTCATGAATCTGGGAAAATGTTCACGAATTTTTTAAAATGGATCTAAAAACTTGACAATTTTTTGAAAAAAATCATGAAATAAAATGTTTTCAAATTCCAAAAAATATTTGAAAATTTTAAAGAAATACATGTTAAAAATGAAAAGGAAAACGAAAAATTTGAGAAAAGCACGGAGAAAACCAAGGGATTCCCAAGACTATGAGAAATAAAACCGTACATGGGTTGGCCCACATGGGAACTATTTTATAGAAGGTTGTGAGCGCTACCTAGCGATTTGCTACTATTTCGCCCTATAAGTGCAAAATAGGATTTGCCCCAAATTACCAAGTTGTCCAATTGAACGTTAAGATGGTTCTAGGACCACACCCAGTATGGCATGTTCAACCTTCTGAAGCAAGTTTAGATGTGAATAAAAGGTTGAAAGGTTCATCTCCATAAGAAGGGCAGGCAAGAATGGTAAATATGAAAAAATGGTGATATTTTTGTAGCAATTGTGGTCTTCTTGGGCACCGGTACGTAGCACGGGTGAGCATAACAACACCAAGTTCGAATGGAGTCATTTCATATTAGCAGATGAAGGGAGAAGTCGCATGGGGTATGGAGGTGGTCGAGGAAATGGAAATCACATGAGTGCTGGAAGAGGAAGGGGAGGTATGGCTTTTGGCTGAGGTTTTAGAAGGGGTGTGAACCGAGATGATCTTTGGGAAGGAAATAGTAGTGAGAGCAAGTCATGTGATGGGTAGGAGAGTTGGAGGTGGAATGCGGCATACACTCATAAGAAATCGACTGAGGATCAAATATTTTTTGCATCCAAATTATATTGATGTAAATATAGATGAGCAGATGACAGGGTTTGGAGGTTGACTAGAATGTATGGAGAATTCCGATGTGGGGGGGGGGGGGGGGGGGTCGGAAGTATAAAACTTAGGAACATTTGCAGACTCTTCACGCGCACCATAACTTGCCCTGGGTGATTATTGGAGAACTTAATGAAATTCTTTATAATGACGAGAAGGAGGGAGGATCCGAGTCCCGGATCTTATATGAATGCATTCATGAGTATAGTAGACTCTTGTGATTTTAATGATCTTGGTTATGAAGGCGGAATATTTACCTGGCAGCGAGGAAATATACATGAGCGACTTGATAGAGTTGTAGCAAATACTGAATGGAGGCACATGATGAATGATGCTACCCTTATAAATCTCCAATAGAGTCACTCTGACCACCGAACTTTTTTACTAGTCACCGATCAGGCGAGTCTGATTACCCAGAACGAACCAATGTAAAGATTTCGAGCAAAGTGACTGATACGTCCATTTTGCATCATGTTTTCTTGTTGTTATTTATAATGTTTTTATCCATAATAATGCTTTTTGGAGTAATTCTAATGCCTTTTCTTTCATAATATGCAAGGTATACACAAAGAGGAGAATTCCGGCAGCTGGAAATCTGGACCTAAAAAAGCTACGTCAGGCTACCTGTTCTGCACAACTCCAAATGAGCCGAAACTTCACGAGGATTTTTATGGAATATTTGAGAATTATTGGAGAAAATAACTACCAGAGGGGGCCCACTAGGTTGGCACAACCCATCTGGGCGCGCCAGGGAGCCCAGGCGCGCCCTGGTGGGTTGTGCTCACCCAGCCCCACCTTCGGTGCCCATCTTCTGGTATATAAGTCATTTTGACCTAGAAAAAATAAGGAGAGGACTTTCGGGACGGAGGGCCGCCGCCTCGAGGCGGAACTTGGGCAGGAGCACTTTTGCCCTCCGACGGAGCGATTCTGTCAGAGGAACTTCCCTCCCGGAGGGGGAAATCATCGTTATCATCATCACCAATAACTCTCCCATCTTGGGGAGGGCAATCTCCATCAACATCTTCAACAGCACCATCTCCTCTCAAACCCTAGTTCACCTCTTGTGTTCAATCTTGTTACTGAAACTATAGATTTGTGCTTGTGGGTGACTAGGGGCGTGTTTGGTTGCCCGCATCGAGCCCAACCAGGCCCGCGCGGGATGTGTGTGGGCTGTTTGGTTGTCTATTTTTACTATTGGGCCTGCATCACACGGAACTTAAAGCAGCTCTGGGCCTGTCTCACTGGAAACCCATGAATCAGCAGTTTCTCCAGGGCCAGGCCTGAGCGGTGCACGTGGGCGGCGGCTGCACACGCGCGGCCACGCTCGAGAAGCCACGTTGCTTCCCGGAGCACCGGCGGTTATTAGCCTCACCGCTCCCTCTCCCCACTCTTCCCCACTCTCCCAACCCTCACCGGCGGCGGCGGATCGTAGCAGAGGAAGAACACCACCGGAATCCATCACTGGCGGCGGCGGATCGGAGCAGAGGAAGAAGACCACCGGACTCCATCAATGGCAGTAAGCACTTCTATCTCTCCGACCTGCATGCTAGATTCGATCCACGGCGGAGGGGAATGGGGAATATGTAGATAAGCATAGGGGTAGTTCATACGAGTTCATACATGCAAGATCGAAATGCAGAAGGGGGATTGGGGGATTGGAGGATAGGGGGTGGACAACGGACACCGGCTGACCGCGGCAGCCGTCACCGGCGTGCGGAGCGGCTGGTCGAGCCTATGCGCTTCTTCTTCTTCTTCTTCTTCTTCTTCTTCTTCTTCATCGTCGTGCAGGCCGGCGGGGTCGTCGTCGTCGTCCTCGGCGGAGTCGAGGTCGATCTGCCAGGAACGATGGCCTGGCTCCAGCGCCCTTGCTGGCATCTGCACCGCTTCTTCTTCCTCCTCCTTAGACTCCCCGCTGATGACCGCCGGCGGCGCGATAGCCATCTCCCAGTACACTGCGACACGACGGTCATTAGGAGCACAGTAGGTCTTGTACTTGCACCACTTCTTCCTCTGTTTAGGGTTGACGGAGATGGTCTGATTCATGGCCCAGCGAATGATGTCAACTGCCATCACACCCTTCGCTGGGTCAGGAATCAACATCTTCAGCTCTTCTTTACTGGCCTTCATGAGCACTGCATTTGATTCGTTCTGCATCTTAGGCATGGAGCCGAAGTTCGAGCACACTTTCATGGTGTTCTCGAACTTGGTCCGGTCACCAGCCGTCCACCCGAGGAAGAAGGCCCTCCAGCCAATACCCCAAGGGAAGGGGTTGGCGTTGGAGCTGGAGCTAGAGCTCATGGAGATGGGGAGGAGGAAGGTTGACAGTGAGAGAAGAGGGGGTGGGTAAGTAGTGGTGGGCAGGGTGAGTAAATATAGGGGGATGGAGAGGAGGAGAAGAGTGACAGTCATGCCGTTGTAACTACAAGCTCTTCAATTAGCCCTGAACTCTGTGCTGTGCGTGACTCCATGAATTGTGTGCAGATCGAGGGGAGCAATGAGATGGGCACGGAGGTTGACAACAAGGGCAAGCAACCTCTTCACCCAATGCCCAACGAGGTTGTGCTGCCGCCCACCACCGAGGAAGACCCGAAGATGCCTGAGGGTGGCGACGACGAGGGCATGGAGGAGCCCCCCAGCAACAAACGCCGCAACTACGGCCACTACCATCAGGAGGATGGCCCAACTCACTTCTGCAAGGTCATCCTTGCACTGAAACTTGAGTGCATCCCCATGCCCCTGGACTTCACCAAGCACTTCGTCGTGGTGCCGACGGAGTTAAAGCTCAGGAACAACACCGACTGCTCCTGGAAGGTGACGGTCAAGCTGATGAATAGCAGGATGACCCTGGATCAGGGTTGGGTCACCTACGCAGCCGTTCATCAGATCAAGATCGGCTACATGGTGACGTTCAAGCTCCTCACTCCCGACACCTCAAGGTCATCATCTTCGACGACGATGACATTGAGGTCGTCAACAAGTGCGGGAAGCACGATGAAGCCTTCGCCACCAAGGAGTAGGGCGGGGCTACCTCTTTCAAGCGTACTATCGAGTCTACTTTGTACATGTCTATGGTTTATGCGTTGAACTGTTATGAAGTGTGGTACTGCTTATATCTGAATTATGCTAGCTGATGCTCTGTTTATACTCTGTTGTGCTTATGATGTGTGCTGCCGAAGTGTGGTGGTAACCTCACCAACTAGCCAAAGAGGTTACCACACACCAGGCGTTGCATACAACCAAACACCATGCCTTGTGTTTATCCACTAACATGCAGGCAACCAAACACCAGGCAGTGTGGTTCGTGCCATGCAGGCAACCAAACAACATGCATATGGTGCATTTGACACTGCATTTGCATAGCCAGGTTGGGTGGAGAAGTGTATGCAATGCGGGTACTGTAGCGCACGACAACCAAACACGCCCTAGTAGTGTTGATTACATCTTGTAGTTGATTACTATATGGTTTATTTGGTGGAAGATTATATGTTCAGATCCAATATGCTATTTAATACCCCTCTGATCTTGAGCATGTTTATCATTTGTGAGTAGTTACTTTTGTTCTTGAGGTCACGGGAGAAATCATATTGCAAGTAATCATGTGAACTTGATATGTGTTCGATATTTTGATAGTATGTATGTTGTGATTCCCTTAGTGGTGTCATGTGAACGTTGACTACCTAACACTTCACCATATCTGGGCCTAAGGGAATGCATTGTGGAGTAGAAATTAGATGATGGGCTGCGAGAGTGAAAGAAGCTTAAACCCCAGTTTATGCGCTATTCCGTAAGGGACCGATTGGATCCAAAAGTTTAATGCTATGGTTAGAATTTATTCATAATACTCTTCTCGTAGTTGAGGATGCTTGCGGGAGGGTTAATCATAAGTAGGAGGTTTGTTCAAGTAAGAACAACACCTAAGCACCGGTCCACCAACATATCAAATTATCAAAGTACCGAACACGAATTAAGCCAACATGATGAAAGGGACTAGATGAAATTCCCGTGTACCCTCAAGAACACTTTGCTTATCATAAGAGACCGTTTTGGCCTGTCCTTTGCCTAAAAAGGATTGGGCTACCTTGCTGCACTTTTTTTTACTACTATCGTTACTTGCTCGTTACAAATTATCTTGCTATCAAACTACTCCACTACTTACAATTTCAGCACTTGCAGAAATTACCTTGCTGAAAACCACTTGTCATTTCCTTCCGCTCCGTGTTGGGTTTGACACTCTTACTTATCAAAAAGAGCTACAATTGATCCCCTATACTTGTGGGTCATCAAGGCTATTTTCTGGCGCTATTGCTAGGGAGTGAAGCGTCTTTGGTAAGTGGAATTTGGTAAGGAAACATTTATATAGTATGCTGAAATTTATTGTCACTTGTTACTATGGAAAAAAAATCCTTTGAGGGGTTTGTTTGGGGTATCTTCACCTCGTCCGGAACCACAATTAGTTACTACTCAACCTACTGCACCTACTGAAAATATTGAATATGAAATTCCTTCGGGTATGATAGAACAACTGCTAGCTAATCCTTATGCGGGAGATGGAACCGAACATCCTGATATGCACTTGATATATGTAGAACAACTTTGTGGATTGTTTAAGCTTCCAGGTTGATGACCCACAAGTATAGGGGATCTATCGTAGTCCTTTCGATAAGTAAGAGTGTCAAACCCAACGAGGAGCAGAAGGAAATGACAAACGGTTTTCATTAAGGTATTCTATGCAAGCACTGAAATTATCGGTAACAGATAGTTTTGTGATAAGGTAATTTGTAATGGGTAACAAGTAACAAAAGTAAACAAGGAGCAGCAAGGTGGACCAATCCTTTTTGTAGCAAAGGAAAAGCCTGGACAAACTCTTATATAAAGGAAAACGCTCCTGAGGACACATGGGAATTATCGTCAAGCTAGTTTTCATCACGCTCATATAATTCACGTTCGGTACTTTGATAATTTGATATGTGGGTGGACCAGTGCTTGGGTACTGCCCTTACTCGGACAAGCATACCACTTATGATTACCCCTCCTGTAAGCATCTGCAACTATAAAAGAAGTATTAAGGTAAACCTAACCATAGCATGAAACATATGGATCCAAATCAGCCCCTTACGAAGCAACGCATAAACTAGGGTTTAAGCTTCTGTTACTCTAGCAACCCATCATCTAATTATTACTTCCCAATGCCTTCCCTAGGCCCAAACAATGGTGAAGTGTCATGCAGTCAACATTCACATGACACCACTAGAGGAAAGACAACATACATCTCATCAAAATATCGAACGAATACCAAATTCACATGACTACTTATAGCAAGACTTCTCCCATGTCCTCAGGAACAAACGTAACTACTCACAGATCATATTCATATTCATAATCATAGGGGTATTAATATGCATAAAGGATCTGAACATATGATCTTCCACAAAATAAACCAACTAGCATCAACTACAAGGAGTAATCAACACTACTAGCAACCCACAGGTACCAATCTGAGGTTTTGGGACAAAGATTGGATACAAGAGACGAACTAGGGTTTAAGAGGAGATGGTGCTGGTGAAGGTGTTGATGGAGATTGACCCCCTCCTAATGAGAGGATCGATGGTGATGATTTCCCCCTCCCGGAGGGATGCTTCCCCGGCAGAACAATTCCGCCGAAGCCCTAGATTGGTTCCGCCAAGGTTCCGCCTCGTGGCAGCGACGCTTCATCCCGAAAGCTTACTTATGATTTTTCCCAGGGCGAAATACTACATATAGCCAAAGATGGGCACCGGAGGCCTGATAGGGGGCCCACGAGACAGGGGGCGGGCCCCCACCCTCGTGGATGGTGGGTGCCCCCCCTCTGGTACTTTCTTCGCCCAATATTTTTTATATATTCCAAAACTGATTTCGTGGAGTTTCATGACTTTTGGAGTTGTGCAGAATAGGTCTCTAATATTTTCTCCTTTTCTAGCCCAGAATTGCAGCTGACGACATTCTTCCTCTTCGTGTAAACCTTGTAAAATAAGAGAGAATAGGCATAAGTATTGTGACATAATGTGTAATAATAGCCCATAATGCAATAAATATCGATATAAAAGCATGATGCAAAATGGACGTATCACAGGTTTTCCTAGGGATGAAGTTATGAAAAAGGTTTTCCCTTTACCTTTGAAGGGAAAAGCATTGACATGGTATAGGCTATGCGATGATATTGGATCTTGGAATTGGAATCGTTTGAAATTAGAGTTCCACCAAAAAATTTATCCTATGCATCTAGTTCATCATGATCGGAATTATATATATAATTTTTGGCCTCGTGAAGGAGAAAGTATCACTCTAGCTTGGGGGAGGCTTAAGTCATTGTTATATTCATGCCCCAATCATGAGCTCTCAAGAGAAATTATTATCCATAATTTTATGCTTGGCTTTCTCGTAATGATCAAACCATGCTTGATACTTCTTGTGCTGGTTCTTTTATGAAGAAGACTATTGAATTCTGGTGGGATCTTTTGGAAAGAATTAAACGCAACTCTGAAGATTGGGAACTCGACAAAGGTAAAGAGTCAGGTATTAAACCTAAGTATGATTGTGTTAAATCTTTTATGGATACCGATGTTTTTAAAAAGTACTAAATATGGACTTGACTCTGAGATAGTAACCTCCTTTTGTGAATCATTTGCTAATCATGTTGAACTCCCTAAATAGAAGTGGTTTAAATATCACCCACCTATTAAAGAAGAAATGAAAGAACCGGTGCCGGTTAAAGAAGAAACTATACTTTATAATGTTGATCCAGTTGTTCCTTCTGCTTATATAGAGAAACCACCTTTCCCTATTAGGATAAAGGAACATGCTAAAGTTTCAACTGTGGTTAAGAAAAGCTATATTAGAACACATAAACCTGATGAACAAATGAAAGTAGAACCTAGTATTGCTATGGTTAAAGATCTCTTGGAAGAAGGTATGGATGGGCATGTTATTTACTTCTGTGAAGAAGCTGCTAGAACTGCCAAATCTGATAAAAAGGATAAACATAGACCTGTTGTTGGCATGCCTGTTGTCTCAGTTAAAATAGGAGATCACTGTTATCATGGTTTATGTGACATAGGTGCTAGCGTGAGTGCTATCCCCTACACCTTATATCAACAAATTATGAATGACATAGCACCCGTAGAAACCGAAGACATAGATGTTACTATTAAACTTGTTAATAGACACACAATATCACCGATTAGGATTGTTAGAGATGTTGAAGTCCTGTGTGGGAAAATTAAATACCCTACTGATTTTCTTGTTCTTGGTTCCCCACAAGATGAATCTTGTCCCATTATATTTGGTAGACCTTCCTTGAACACTGTTAATGCTAAAATAGATTGTGAGAAGCAAACTGTCGGTGTTAGTTTTGGTGATGAGTCTCATGAGTTTAATTTTTCCAAGATTAGTAGAAAGCTTCATGAAAAAGAATTGCCTAGTAAGGATGAATTAATTGGTCTTGCTTCTATTGCTGTGCCTCCTACTGATCCTTTAGAACAATACTTGCTAGACCATGAATATGATTTACATATGCATGAAAGAAATGAAATAGATAAAATTTTCTTTGAACAACGTGTTGGGGAACGTAGTAATTGCAAAAAAAATCCTACGCACACGCAAGATCATGGTGATGCATAGCAATGAGAGGGAAGATTGTTGTCTACGTATCCTCGTAGACCGTAAGTGGAAGCATTATGACAACACAGTTGATGTAGTCATACGTCTTCGCGATTGACCGATCCTAGCACCAAAGGTACGACACCTCCGTGATCTGCACATGTTTGGCTCGGTGACGTCCCGTGAACTCAAGATCCAGTAGAGTGTCGGGGAAGAGCTTCGTCAGCACGATAGCGTGATGATGGGGATGATGATGCTACCGGAACAGGGCCTCACCTAAGCACCACTACGATATGACCGAGGTGGATTATGGTGGAGGGGGGCACTGCACACGGCTAAAAGATCAATGATCAACTTGTGTGTCTATGGGGTGCCCCCTCCCCCGTATATAAAGGAGTGGAGGAGGGGGCCGGCCTCCTAGGCGCGCCCCAAGGGGAGTCCTACTCCCACCAAGAGTAGGATTCCCCCCTTCCCTAGTTGGATTAGGATAGAAGGAAGGGAAGGAAGGAGGAGGGTAGGGGGGGGGGGGCGACCCCCCTCCCAATTCGGATTGGGATTGGGGGGCGCCCCCTCCTTTGCTCCCTTCTCCTCTCTCCCACTATGGCCGAGTAAGGCCCATATACCTCCCAGGGGGTTCCGGTAACCTCCCGGTTCATCGGTAAATGCCCGATCTCACCCGGAACCATTTTGATGTCCAAATATAGTCGTCCAATATATCGATCTTTATTTCTCGACCATTTCGAGACTCCTCGTCATGTCCGTGATCATATCCGGGACTCCAAACTACCTTTGGTACATCAAAACACATAAACTCATAATACGATCGTCACCGAACGTTAAGCGTGCGGACCCTACGGGTTCGAGAACTATGTAGACATGACTGAGACACGTCTCTGATCAATAACCAATAGCGGAACCTGGATGCTCATTTTGGTTCCTACATATTCTACGAAGATCTTTATCGGTCAAACCGCATAACGATATACATTGTTCCCTTTGTCATCGGTATGTTACTTGCCCGAGATTTAATCGTCGGTATCTCAATACCTAGTTCAATCTCGTTACCGGCAAGTCTCTTTACTCGTTCCGTAATGCTACATCCCATAACTAACTCATTAGCTACATTGCTTGCAAGGCTTATAGTGATGTACATTACTGAAAGGTCCCAGAGATACCTCTCCGATAATCGGAGTGACAAATCCTAATCTCGATCTATGCCAACTCAACAAACACCATTGGAGACACCTGTAGAGCACCTTTATAATCACCCAGTTACGTTGTGACGTTTGGTATCACATAAAGTGTTCCTTCGGTATTCAGGAGTTTCATGATGTCATAGTCATAGGAACATGTATAAGTTATGGAGAAAGTAATAGCAACAAACTAAACGATCATCGTGCTAAGCTAACGGATGGGTCAAGTCAATCACATCATTCTCTAATGATGTGGTACCATTAATCAAATGACAACTCATGTCTATGGTTAGTGATACATCTCCAACGTATCTATAATTTTTGATTGTTCTATGCTATTATATTATCTGTTTTGGATGTTTAATGGGCTTTACTAAGCACTTTTATATTATTTTTGGGACTAACCTACTAACCCAAGGCCCAGTGCAAATTGCTGTTTTTTTTTCCTATTTCAGTGTTGCGCAAAAAAGGAATATCAAACGGAATACAAACAAAATGAAACCTTCGGGAGAGTTATTTTTGGAACAAACGTGACCCAGGGGACTTGGAGTGGACGTCAAGAAACAAACGAGGTGGCCACGAGGCAGGGGGCACGCCTACCCCCTAGGCGCGCCCTCCACCCTTGTGGGCCCCTCGTAGCTCCACCGACCTACTTCTTCCTCCTATATATACCCATATACCCCGAGAACATCCAGGAGCACCACGAAACCCTATTTCCACCGCCGCAACCTTCTGTACCCAAGAGATCCCATCTTGGGGCCTTTTCCGGAGCTCCGCCGAAGGGGGAATCAATCACGGGGGGCTTCTACATCAAGACCATAGCCTCTCCGATGATGTGTGAGTAGTTTACCTCAGACCTTCGGGTCCATAGTTATTATCTAGATGGCTTCTTCTCTCTCTTTGGATCTCAATACAAAGTTCTCCTCGATCTTCTTGGAGATCTATTCGATGTAACTCTTTTTGCGGTGTGTTTGTCGAGATCCGATGAATTGTGGGTTTATGATCAAGACTATCTATGAACAATATTTGGTTCTTCTCTGAATTCTTATATGTATGATTTAATTATCTTTGCAAGTCTCTTCGAATTATCAGTTTGGTTTGGCCTACTAGATTGATCTTTCTTGCAATGGGAGAAGTGCTTAGCTTTGGGTTCAATCTTGCGGTATCCTTTCCCAGTGACAGCAGGGGCAGCAAGGCATGTATTGTATTGTTGCCATCAAGGATAAAAAGATGGGGTTTATATCATATTGCTTGAGTTTATCCCTCTACATCATGTCATTTTTCCTAATGCGTTACTCTGTTCTTATGAACTTAATACTCTAGATGCATGCTGGATAGCGGTCGATGTGTGGAGTAATAGTAGTAGATGCAGAATCGTTTCGGTCTACTTGTCGCGGACGTGATGCCTATATACATGATCATGCCTAGATATTCTCATAATTATGCACTTTTCTATCAATTGCTCGACAGTAATTTGTTCACCCACCGTAATACTTATGCTATCTTGAGAGAAGCCACTAGTGAAACCTATGGCCCCCGGGTCTATCTTTTATCATATAAGTTTCCAATCTATTTTATTTTGCAATCTTTACTTTCAATCTATATCATAAAAATACCAAAAATATTTGTCTTATTATTATTATTATTATTATTATTATTATTATTATTATTATCTCTATCAGATCTCACTCTCGTAAATGACCGTGAAGTGATTGACAGCCCCTTTATCGCGTTGGTTGCGAGGTTCTTATTTGTTTGTGTAGGTACGAGGGACTTGCGTGTAGTCTCCTACTGGATTGATACCTTGGTTCTCAAAAACTGAGGGAAATACTTACGCTAGTTTTGCTGCATCACCCTTTCCTCTTCATGGGAAAACCAACACAATGCTCAAGAGGTAGTTGTTAGGAAATATAACCATCATTGATTCAATGAGCTAGTCAAGTAGAGGCAAACTAGTGACACTCTGTTTGTCTATGTATTCACACATGTACTAAGTTTCCGGTTAATACAATTCTAGCATGAATAATAAACATTTATCATGATATAAGGAAATATAAATAACAACTTTATTTTTGCCTCTAGGGCATATTTTCTTCAGTCTCCCACTTGCACTAGAGTCAATAATCTAGATTACATTGTAATGATTCTAACACCCATGGAGTCTTGGTGCTGATCATGATTTGCTCATGAGAGAGGCTTAGTCAACGGGTCTACAACATTCAGATCAGTATGTATCCTGCAAATCTCTATGTCTCCCTCCTTGACTTGATCACGGATGGAATTGAAGCGTCTCTTGATGTGCTTGGTTCTCTTGTGAAATCTGGATTCCTTTGCCAAGGCAATTGCACCAGTATTGTCACAAAAGATTTTCATTGGACCCGATGCACTAGGTATGACACCTAGATCGGATATGAACTCCTTCATCCAGACTCCTTCATTTGCTGCTTCCGAAGCAGCTATGTATTCCGCTTCACACGTAGATCCCGCCATGACGCTCTGCTTGGAACTGCACCAACTGACAGCTCCACCATTTAATAAGAACACGTATCCGGTTTGTGACTTAGAGTCATCCGGATCAGTGTCAAAGCTTGCATCGACGTAACCGTTTACGACGAGCTCTTTGTCACCTCCATATACAAGAAACATATCCTTAGTCCTTTTTAGGTATTTCAGGATATTCTTGACCGCTGTCCAGTGATCCACTCCTGGATTACTTTGGTATCTCCCTGCTAAACTGATAGCAAGGCACACATCAGGTCTGGTACACAACACTGCATACATGATAGAGCCTATGGCTGAAGCATAGGGAAAACCTTTCATTTTCTCTCTATCCTCTGCAGTGGTCGGGCATTGAGTCTGACTCAACTTCACACCTTGTAATACATGCAAGAAGCCTTTCTTTGTCTGATCCATTTTGAACTTCTTCAAAACTTTATCAAGGTATGTGCTTTGCGAAAGTCCAATTAAGCGTCTTGATCTATCTCTATAGATCTCGATGCCCAATATATAAGCAGCTTCACCGAGGTGTTTCATTGAAAAATTCTTATTCAAGTATTCTTTTATGCTATTCAGAAATTCAGTATCATTTCCGATCAACAATATGTCATCTACATATAATACCAGAAATGCTACGGAGCTCGCACTCACTTTCTTGTAAATACAGGCTTCTCAAAAAGTCTATATAAACCATATGCCTTGATCACACTATAAAAGCGTATATTCCAACTCCGAGAGGCTTGCACCAGTCCATAAATGGATCGCTGGAGCTTGCACACTTTGTTAGCACCTTTTGGATCGACAAAACCTTCTGGATGCATCATATATAACTCTTCTTTAAGATATCCATTAAGGAATGCAGTTTTGACATCCATTTGCCAAATTTCATAATCATAAAATGCGGCAATTGCTAACATGATTCAGACGGACTTAAGCATCGCTACGGGCGAGAAGGTCTCATCGTAGTCAACTCCGTGTACTTGTCGGAAACCTTTTGCAACAAGTCGAGCTTTGTAGACAGTAATATTACCGTCAGCGTCAGTCTTCTTCTTGAAGTACCATTTATTCTCTATGGCCTTTCGATCATTGGGAAGTCAACCAAAGTCCATACTTTGTTCTCATACATGGATCCCATCTCAGATTTCATGGCCTCAAGCCATTTTGCGGAATCTGGGCTCATCATCGCTTCCTCATAGTTCGTAGGTTCGTCATGGTCAAGTAACATGACTTCCAGAACAGGATTATCGTACCACTCTGGTGCAGATCTTACTCTGGTTAACCTACGAGGTTCGATAGTAACTTGATCAAGAGTTTCATGACCATCATCATTAGCTTCCTCACTTACTGGTGTAGGAATCACTGGAACTGATTTCAGTGATGAACTACTTTCCAATAAGGAAGAAGGTACAATTACCTCGTCAAGTTCTACTTTCCTCCCACTCACTTCTTTTGAGAGAAATTCCTTCTCTAGAAAGGATCCATTCTTAGCAATGAATATCTTGCCTTCAGATCTGTGATAGAAGGTGTACCCAACAGTCTCCTTTGGGTATCCTATGAAGACACATTTCTCCGATTTGGGTTCGAGCTTATCAGGTTGAAGCTTTTTCACATATGCATCGCAGCCCCAAACTTTAAGAAATGACAACTTGGGTTTCTTGCCAAACCACAGTTCATAAGGTGTCATCTCAACAGATTTAGATGGTGCCCTATTTAACGTGAATGCAGCCGTCTCTAAAGCATAACCCCAAAACGGTAGCGGTAAATCAGTGAGAGACATCATAGATCACACCATATCTAATAAAGTGCGGTTACGACGTTCGGACACACTGTCAGCATTCTGGGAACGGGGGTCCCCAGACTTGCCTGCCTACGGCCCACGGCGTGACTTTGCTAGCAGGCCTGTACGGCCCATCTTCATCAACAAGGCATTCAAGACCTTCGCGAGGGGCCAAGCCTCGCAAGGCGGATGACGCAAGACCTCCTTAGGAGCAGCCTTGCCAGGCGGGCTCGTGAGGGGCGGAGAGTTCGAGGCCAGGCAAACCTCGCGAGGTTCTAGTGACGTGAGCCATGACGATCGAGACCAGGCGGGCGCCAGCGCGCGCAACGTCCTTGTTTCCTCTTTGGTGCTAAGGGGGCAAGCGCAGGCGCAGAGTACCAAGGCATCAAGCAAAGGTTTCCATATCGGTGCAACGAGACCAAGACAAGCTGGATGACAAGACGGAGGTCACCGTGGTGCCCAAGACGGCGTCACCACCAGAGCCTTTTGCATGCGAAGACCACTTTTGTCAGGATAAGCTGTACTAGTTGTCCCCTTTCAAATTGGCCCTTGTTGGCTCCCTTCCCGCTCAATATTTGGGGAGAGGACCAGTGCCTCTATAAATAGGACTAGCCACCACCATAGCGAGGGGGATCGATTGACCGGGGTTAATCAGATCCTCACACACACAAGTTCGCTAAGCACAAGAACACCTCAACCTGAGGAGGTTGTTCTTCCCCTTGTACTGTTCATCCTCATCCCGAGAGGCAATCCACCACCACCACACTGGAGTAGGGTATTACACCACAACGGTGGCCCAAACCAGTATAAATCTTGTGTCCTTTGTGTTGCGGGTTCGTCGAGTTAGTTCGTAAGATCTTAGTTGAGCTAGGACGTGGATCAGTAGGGGGAAGATCTTCGTGCGCACCCTAGTGTTCGAACCTTAAGGGTTTTGCCGGAACCCGTGATCCGACATTTGGCACGCCAGGTAGGGGTGCGCCGAAGCTTCCCTTTCGTCACTCCGTGTCACGTCGCTTCATCGTCTCCATGGCGGACGCACGCCATGCCCGCGCTGAGCGCCGGGCAGCCCTCGCCACCCGCATCGCTCAGACGGCCCCTGTCGGCGGGCCACCCCATCGCTCCCTGTCACCTGCCGCCAACACCGCCACCGGCCCGGCGGGGAATGAGCAGCAAGCATCCTCGCTGCACCCCTCGGTGCGACCAGACGGCCGCACCGCCACTCCATCGCTGACTCCCGCTGGTTCGTCGTCTCACGCTCGTCGCGTTCCCGCAGACGCACGGGCCGCGCTCCTCATGGCGCACGAGCTCCTGCGCTACCGCCCAGTCGACGACCTCTACGAGGACTGGCTTGACCGCATCGCCGAGCTTGTCCACGCCGCAGGGGACTCCCCTGGGCCGTCCCACTCTCTGCCTCGCCCTCCGCCAGCCATGGGCGACGTAGCTCACGAAGCACCTCCACCATCTCTGCACCAAGACGGCGCCCTAGCACCAAGGCGCACGGCTCCACGGCACGACCCACCGCATCCGGCGCCCGCGCGTGAAGAAAGAAGCTGCCAAGAAGTCCCTCGACCGCAAGAGAACGCCCCGCCATTCCTCGCACCGCCGCGCTAGGATCATTTGCTGCGGCAAGGCCCCACGCCGGTTGCCGTAGCGGCGCGTGGGCGCCAAGACCAAGTTCCACCTCCAAGGAGGGCCCCGGTGACCACGCCCGGCTACCGCGCCTTCACCCCCGAGCTGCGTAGCGTCACCTGGCCGGGCAAGTTCAAGCCAGATCTGCCTCCTTGCTATGACGGCACCCCCGACCCCGCGGAGTTCCTGCAGCTCTACAAGCTGAGCATCGAGGCGGCCAACGGCGACGAGAAAGTCATGGCGAACTGGTTTCCCATGGCTCTCAAAGATGGCGCCCGCTCCTCACTCCTGAACCTGTCTCCAGGCTCGATTACCTCCTGGGACGAGATGTGCAACCACTTCATCGCCAACTTCCAGGGCACTCGCGACCGCCCCCCGGTCGCGGGTGACCTGCGCCGCATCAAGCAACAACCAGGAGAGACCCTGCAGAAGTACATCCAGCGCTTCAACATCACGCGAATCAAGATCCCCAAGGTGACCGACGAGGCCATCATCTCAGCGTTCTCCGACGGCGTCCGCGACGTCAAGATGAAGGAGGAGCTCGCCATCCATGAGGAGATGTGCACGACCTTGGAGCTGTTCAACATCGCGACCAAGTATGCAAGAGCTGAGGAGGGGCGCCTCTCCCTCCTCGAGCTCCCTGCTACGGACCTAGAGGAGAAGAAGACCAAGGCCAAGGACGTGAAGCGCAAGGGAGCAGCCGTGCTCGCAGCGGAGCCGGACACCAAGCGCGGTAGAGACCAGCCCGAGTCATCCAAGAGAAGCCGACCGTTCTGCGCCTTCCATAACCTGCATACCCACAACACCAGCGACTGTCAAGAGCTCAGAGCCATTCGAGAAGGACGCTTCGGTCGACGCCCGAGCCCAGCGATCGGGGCTACGATCGAGGAGGAGGACGTGGTGGCGGACGCTGGGACAACCGTGGCCCGCGCCAGGAGTGGCATGACCGGCGTCGCGAGGACCGCTGGCAGGATCAGTCTCGCGAGGGCGCTTGGAGGGACCAGCCTCGTGAGGGTCGTCCTCAAGGCAACACTGGCCTTCCTCCACTACCGCCACCGCCCAAAAGGAATGACGACCACCATCAAGATGAGGGGGCTGGGGGCTTCCAGGAGCCGCGCGCTATCGCTTGCATCTTGGGTGGAGCTCAGGCCCCAGCCTTGCAGCGTATCTTCAAACAGTTTGCTCACGAAGTGAATGCAGTCCTCCCCAAGCTTGAGGCCACACGCCCGCTCAAATGGTCCAGATGCCCCATCACGTTCAGTTCGCCAGATCAGCCCAAGTGCGCGGCTACTGCAGGCGTCCTCCCAATGCTTTGTTCCCCAGTCATCAGCAATGTGCAAGTTACCAAGACCCTCATCGACGGTGGCGCAGGGCTCAATGTCCTGTCCGTCGACACGTTCAACAACCTCCAAGTGCCATATGACCAGGTTCAGCCTACCAAGCCTTTCTCAGGAGTGACCGACGGCTCTACTACCCCGATCGGGCAGGTCCACCTCCCCGTTACCTTCGGAGAATGCAACAACTACCGCACCGAACTCATCGACTTTGGCGTCGCCTACATCCGCCTGCCTTCCAACGCCATCCTCGGGTATCCAGCCGTGGCCAAGTTCATGGCGGTGACCCATCACGGCTACAATGTCCTCAAGATGCCGGGAAGCGGCAGAGTCATCACAGTCCCATGCGAAGAAAGAGACGCGGTGTGCTCCCTCGAGCGTGCCTTCCAAGCTGCAGCAATCGACGACCCCGACAGCCAGGGCGAGCGCCCTCCTGAGGCCACCCCCAAGAAGAAGAAGAAGCTGCGCCATGCAGGGCCTCAGGCAAGTGGCGCCTCGTCAAGATCGGCGCCCGCGCCTGCGGCGCCTCCCTCCATCGCATAGGAAGGCGCGCAGAGCGCCCCTCTCGGGCAGGGCTCGGGGGCTCTCTTCTGGAGTGCCTCAGACTTTGCCAGCATCACGAGGGAGGCGCTTGGGCACCACTTGGAGGCGTGCTTCGCGGCACGTTTCCCTCGGGAGAACACAGGGCAAGGAGTGCCCACCGTTCAGGAGTTCATCACCAAGACCACTCAGGAACTGCAAGATGCAAGGGCCATGCGCGGCGACCGCCGCTCACCAGGCGCAGCTCCCCATCCAGGCGAGGATGTCGGGCTGCGCGTGTGCATCGACGTCCCAGGGCTCAACCGGGCCGCCTCTCAGGAGCTTTTCTGGCCTTCGCACGTGGGACTCTGTGAGGGCCCACCTCATTGAGGGAGTCCTAGATTAGGGGGTCCTCGGACAGCCAGACTATATCCTTCGGCCGGACTGTTGGACTATGAAGATACAAGATTGAAGACTTTGTCCCGTGTCCAGGTGGGACTCTCCTTTGCGTGGAAGGCAAGCTTGGCAGTTCAGATATGTAGATCTCCTCCCTTGTAACTGACTCTATGTAACCCTAGCCCCCTCCGGTGTCTATATAAACCGGAGGGTTTAGTCCGTAGGACAAGAACAATCATAATCATAGGCTAGCTTCTAGGGTTTAGCCTCTACGATCTCGTGGTAGATCAACTCTTGTAATACTTATATCATCAAGATCAATCAAGCAGGATGTAGGGTATTACCTCCATCGAGAGGGCCCGGACCTGGGTAAACATTGTGTCCCCCGCCTCCTGTTACCATCCGCCTTAGACGCACAGTTCGGGACCCCCTACCCGAGATCCGCCGGTTTTGACACCGACATTGGTGTTTTCATTGAGAGTTCCACCGTGTCGTCACCGTAAGGCTTGATGGATCCTTCGATCATCGGCAACGATGCGGTCCAGGGTGAGGTTTTTCTCCCCGGTCAGATCTTCGTATTCGGCGGCTTCGTACTGCGGGCCAACTCGCTTGGCCATCTGGAGCAGATCGAGAGCTACGCCCCTGGCCGTCAGGTCAGGTTTGGAAACTTAAACTATACCGCCGACATCTGCGGAGACTTGATCTTCGACGGATTCGAGCCCGTGTCAGGTGCGCCGCATAGTCACGACGAGCATGACTTAGCTCGACCGCCGGACGGTGTTCGGGAGATTACACTTGTGGCTACTCCGGCCCTCAATCTAGAGCAGCTCATGCCGTCCGGGGACAGGTGGATGGACCACGCCATGGAGGCCGCACACCCAGCGGCGATAGAGCCGAATACTGACTTCACCCCCTATGAGACCTGTGCTGTCGGACCATCGGATTCATCCCCGGCCACATGCTCCGAACCGCCTGCGTCCGTGCCTATCGAATCTGATTGGGCATCGATCATGGAGTTTACCTCCGCGGATATCTTTCAGCACTCGCCCTTGGGCGACATACTAAATTCATTGAGGTTTCTCTCCTTGTCAGGAGACCCTTGGCCGAACTATGTCCGGCTTGAGTGGGAAGCAGACGACGAAGAAATTCATTCCCCACCCGCCACCCACTTAATAGCCATTGTCGACGACTTAACCGACATGCTTGATTTTGGCTCTGAAGACATCGACGGTATGGACGACGATGCGGGAGAAGAACAGGAACCACCGCCCACAGGGCGCTGGACAGCCACCTCATCATATGATATATACATGGTGGACACCCCCAAAGAAAGCGATGGCAATAAGGCAACGGAGGATAATCCCCTCGAGAAGCAATTTAAGCACCGCATCATCGGTGCCGCTCTAAGCCCCGCCATAGCAAAAGCAGCGATACCGGCACAAGAGACAATAATGCTGCGGACAGTGCCGAAGACGAAGACAATCCCCTCCAGCCAGATTTCGAGCGGGAGGATGGGCAAGCTAGCCCCAAGGAACAGGCGGCAGACGGAGAATCAGAGGATGACAATTACATGCCCCTCTCCGATGATGAGGTGAGCCTCGGCGACAAAGAATTTATCGTGCGTGAGGATCCTGTCGAACAGGAGCACTTCAAGCGCCGGCTTATAGCCACAGCAAAAAGCCTGGAGAAAAAGCAACATCAGCTTCAAGCTGATCAAGATTTGCTAGAGGATAGATGGACCGAAGTACTGGAAGTCGAGGAATACAGACTCGAGCGCCCAACCAAAAGTTACCCAAAGCGCAGGTTGCTACCCCAACTTGAGGAGGAAGCATTAAAGCCTACACCACCAGCGTATGATGCGGCTGACTGGCCACCTCGTGGCCGAGACAAAGCGGCATATCAGCCCGAAGTCCAGACCGCACCCCGTCGCTGGTCAAACAAAAATACCAAGGCCCGGGGTAACACGCAGGACCTGCGAGAAGTATTGGAAAACAAATCGGGACATAAAAGATCGATCTACGGATCACGGGGGCGCGCCCCAATGCGCGACGACAACCATCACGCCGGATATACTAAAAGAAAATCCGTCCGGGCCGAACACAACAGACAAGACTCGTATGAACTGCCTCGTGATATAGCCCAGCACAGAGGCGCCGCACACCCCCTATGCTTCACTGATGAAGTAATGAATCATGAATTCCCAGAAGGGTTTAAACCCGTAAACATTGAATCATATGATGGCACCACAGACCCCGCGGTATGGATAGAGGATTTCTTCCTCCACATTCACATGGCCCGCGGGGATGATCTACACGCCATCAAGTATCTCCCGCTAAAGCTCAAAGGGTCAGCTCGACATTGGCTGAATAGCTTGCCGGCAAACTCCATCGGAAGCTGGGAGAACCTGGCAGACGCATTCCTGGACAACTTCCAGGGCACTTATGTGCGGCCACCGGATGCTGACGATTTAAGTCACATAACACAGTAGCCCGGAGAGTTAGCCAGGAAATTTTGGACTCAGTTCCTAATTAAAAAGAACCAAATTGTCGACTGTCCGGATGCCGAAGCCCTAGCGGCCTTTAAACATAACATCCGTGACGAGTGGCTCGCCTGACATCTTGGCCAAGAGAAGCCAAAATCCATGGCAGCCCTCACGACACTCATGACCCGCTTTTGCATGGGCGAAGATAGCTGGTTGCCGTAGCAACAACACAACAAGCAACCCTAGCACATCAGAAGCCAGAGATAGCAACAGACACAACAAACACAAGCACAAAAAAATGGTGGAAACGCCGAAGATACGGCAGTAAATGCCGGATTTAAGGGCTCTATGTCCAGTCAGCGGGACGGGCCACTCACAAATGACAATTCGGGTCCGTCCAGTCTGGACCGCATACTCGACCGCCCATGCCAAATTCATGGCACCCTAGGAACACCAGCCAATCATACCAACAGAGAATGCTGGGTCTTCAAACAAGCCGGCAGGTCAGGTGCCAAAAACAAAGATAAGGGGTCTCAAAGCGACGATGGCGATGAGGAGCCCAGATCAACGAGTACAGGAGGGCAAAAGAAATTTCCCCCGCAAATCCAAACGGTGAACGCGGTAAACGGCACCTACACTCCCAACCCAGACCGGACGCACACCCTTAGGGATGTCGACTTAATGGTTCCAGTCGTCCCACAATTTAAACTAGGGCCGATCACCTTCAACCGTACGGATCGTCCGGTTAATACTAATCAGGGCAATCCAGCCGCACTAGTCCTCGACCCAATAATTGACGGGTTCCACCTCATGCGAGTCCTTATGGACGAAGGTAGCAGTCTAAACCTACTTTACCAGGACACAGTGCGCAAGATGGGCATCGATCATTCGGTGATCAAGCCCACTAAAACCACCTTCAGCGGTATTATACCAGGTGTGGAGGCCTGCTGTACAGGCTCCATCGCCCTTGAGGTAGTCTTCGGATCACCAGACAATTACCGTGCCGAAGAGTTAATCTTCGACATCGTCCCCTTTCGCAGTGATTATCGGGCACTGCTCGGACGAACCGCGTTCGCTCGATTCAACGCAATACCACATTATGCCTACCGTAAGCTCAAGATGCCCGGTCCATGCGGCGTCATCACGGTTAATGGCAAGGCCGATTTTTCCCTCGGCACCAAGGAGTATACCGCTGCTTTAACAGCAGAAGCTACAAGTAGAACCTTCCAACCGAACCTCGAGTCAACGGCCCGACTCCCGTACACTGCTAAAGGACTTCGAAATACTTCGCGGCAGGATAGCCCGGCTCATCCAGAGCTCAATTAAACACTCCGGCGAAAGCCAGGACAGGCCACATACCACGGCTCAACCGCTCTGTGGCACACAAGCATTTCTTACATTTTTTTGCAGGTTTAACTTTGCGCAGATTAGGACTGGCGATATGGAAGCAACTCGAACACGCAAGGGAATCCTTAGATATTCCCCGCGATGACCATTCGGCTATACTCCGGATCCGCACATAGCTTCTTCCCCCTGATCTCAGCAGGTTCCACAGTCATATTTCTTTTTTACCACATTACCTGTACTCACAGGCATCGATGTACTATTCAAATACAACATGTGGATTTATATAACATTTATCTGCTATTATTTCTTATTGAAATTCTTTTATCAAGTGGCATCCGTACACCGCGATATGCTTTAAATATGTCAGGGGCTTCGTTTTACCCATAATACGGCAATAAAGTCCGAACACCTTCATGGAAGTTCGGCACCCCGAACTTATAGCATTATATGCATCAGCTCCGAATCATGTCTTGGGTCAAATGTTGGGTTTGCCCAGCTCCCATGTTTTGCTGCCTTACGTTCCACTATATCGGCTAAGGCGGCATAGGGAGAACTACTGCGATTGTGTCCCGGTTCTTCCGGACGAGCACCTCAGTAGAGAAAGCCGAAAACTGATTGTCATGATATGGTGAGAGCTGGTCAGCTATTCGAGAGGTTGTAAAATCTTTAAGGATTTCTCCCGCATAATGCCATAACCAATGCAGCGTGCGATGGATCGGCTTTTCTTCCGATCAGGTGCTTATATAGCCCCTCGTATGGTCTCCGAACACCAGGGGCTGCGCCTACCTTCCTTTTATAAAGCTCCTATGGCTAAGTGAGAGTGATAAAGCCCTATAGTCCGATTGCCTAGTTCGTTGTGCTGAACACCTGCTTCGAAGGACCCAAAAATGGAATAAAGTGTGATCAGGTTTATCCCGAACACCCCCGTACTTCCTACGTGGGGGCAGAAGCCGACGACTGGCCAACTCTCAGGTTTAATATATAAAACGGCACACAGGAGGATAAACTTTTATATAACAGGTAATAAATAATAGAAATGACCTTGTTCAACATTAAAGGACAACATGATTGTATTTATGGAAATATAATATCCTTGGTGCATTGCTCCGCCGCTAGGCAGGATCCTTTTAGGACACTTTCATAATATAATTCGGGCTTGCGGTGCTCCTTCCCCTCTGGCAGTCCCTCGGTCATCAGCTTTTCAGCATCCGTCTTCCCCCAGTGCACCTTTGCACGGGCGAAGGCCATTCACGCACCCTCTATACAGACCGACCGCTTGATGACGTCAAGTCGAGGGCAGACACTCACAAGCCGCTTCACAAGCCCGAAGTAGCTGCCCGAAATCGGCTCGGAAGGCCATAGCCGGATAATCAAATCCTTCATGGCTAGTTCGGCCGCCCTATGCAGTTCGATCAGCTGTTTCAGTTGGTCGGCAAAAGGCACCGGATAATTCGGTGCCAGATACTGCAACCAGAAGAGCTTATCCGCAGTGTTCCCTTCTTCGGCCCGGTAGAATTGGGCGGCATCCGAGATGCTGTGAGGCAGTTCCGCAAATACCCCTGGAGAAATCCGAACTCAAAATAAGATACATGATTTCCTCCTCAAATACTTGCTTTACATGGAAAAAATCCCTACCCGCCGCGATTGTCCTCGCCTCTTGGATCTCCTGCAGGGCGCCTTGGGTTTCCCCCTGGGCACCGCGCACGGCCTGATGAGCCCTGGCGAGTTCGGATTCTTTCTCCGTTAAACTCTGCTCCAAGGTCTTGCATTTATTCACAGACTCTTGAAGCTCCTTCCCAGCTTCAATAACCCTGGCCTCGTGCTTCTCACGAAGAGCCTGCTCTGCGGCTGCCTTTTCCTCGGCCTCGGCAATAGCCCTCCTCAGAGCCTCGACTTCGGTCATCGCCCCTGGCGCAAATAATGAAACATATGTTATCATAGTGAGAATTTGTTCGCACTGAACGCGAACAAGGCTCGCACATAGCTTGTTTATCCTCCAACTGCCTTTTCAACTGGCCAAGTTCTTCTTCGGGCCGCTCTAGACTTTGATTCAGTCCGGAGACCTCCGCTGCATGAGAGGCAGCAGCCGCTGCAGACGCCTGCTTATAAAAGAAGAGAGATAGATGTCATCAAGTGAGTCTTCCTGCGAAAATAAAATTGATCCTTTTTCCGGTCCTTTCTTGACCGAACAGTGTATCAGGGGATACTATCCATACTATGACACTCTTCGAAACCTCATAAAACATACCTCAAAGCCTCTTATAAGGCTGATACAGGCTTCATTCCGTCCACTCTCAGCAGACTGAATCTCCTTAATCACTGCACCCATCAGGGCACGGTGTTCATCGACAATGGAGGCGCTCTTCAGCGCCGCCAACAAAATATCCGACACCTCTGGCTGGACAGAGATTGCCGGTGGAACAGACACGCCCCCTCCAGCCGAGGGAGGCCGCCTACTTGATTCGGGAGCCGTATTGGTCTCCGGAATTGCGTTCGGCTGGGAGCCGAATTCAAGATGGCTCCCGCCGTTGACTCCCATGGGAATCTTCTCCCCCATGTCTCCAGCCCCCGAAGTTTGACCTCCAGGCGCCGCTTTCATGATCTCTTCCCCCTCTCCTTGGCTGGGGTCCCTCTGGGACGAAGCCTCGGTGTTATGCACATATTTGGGGGAAGGGGCCTTCGGGGGTGTCCCGCTCTCTATAGCATCCGAGCTCAGCGAATCCTCTGATGAGGATCGTTCGGTGCGGGACCTCGTCGGACTACAGAAAATATAGCTCAGATTAAAATATTATGCCATGATGAGTCTGGACGCATAAGCGTGTTCGGATCTTATACTCATGAATTCACCAGGGGCTGGGCCCTGGGATCCCACGTCGGGCTACTGTCGGCGGCGGCAGTGGACTCTTCCGGAAGAGTAGCTTTTCCCCTTTTAGGCGACTCGGCTCCAAGTGTATGGAGGCCGCCCTCTTCTTTCTTCCCCCCACCGGGGATTCGTCTTCCTCCTCCTCCTCGTCCTCTTCGGAGGCAGAACGGACGTTGGATCCTTCAGATATTGTGTCCGAAGTGCCGCGGTGATGAAGGCCGCCCCGGGTCTTTTTGGCCTCCTTCTCGGCCTTCTTCTTCAGCGCCTTGTACGGCGCTGGGACCAGCATCTTCGTCAGAAGTGGGCCGGCCGGTTCTTCGGGCAACGGGGCCAGACAGTGGATCCGCCCCGCCTTCTTCGTCCAGCCCTAGGGGAGTTGAGGAAAACACATTGAGCATTTTGTTGGGAACGTAGTAATTTCAAAAAAATTCCTACTCACACGCAAGATCATGGTGATGCATAGCAACGAGAGGGGAGAAGTTGTCCACGTACCCTCGTAGACCGAAAGCGGAAGCATTAGCACAACGCGGTTGATGTAGTCGTATGTCTTCACGATCCGACCGATCAAGTACCGAACGCACGACACCTCCGAGTTCTGCACATGTTCAACTCGATGACGTCCCTCGAACACCGATCCAGCCGAGTGTTGAGGGAGAGTTTCGTCAGCACGACGGCGTGGTGACGATGATGATGTTCTACCAATGCAGGGCTTCGCCTAAGCACTGCTACAATATGACCGAGGTGGATTATGGTGGAGGGGGGCACCGCACACGGCTAAGAGATCAAGAGATCAATTATTGTCTCGTTGGGGTGCCCCCTGCCCCCGTATATAAAGGAGTGGAGGAGGAGGAGGGCCGGCCCTCTCTATGGCGCGCCCTAGGGAGTCCTACTCCCACCGGGAGTAGGATTCCCCCTTTCCTAGTAGAACTAGGAGCCCTTCCAAGTAGTAGGAGTAGGAGGGAAGGAAAGGGAAGGGAAAAGGAGAAGGAAGGAAGGGGGCGCCCCCCTCCCTAGTCCAGTTCGGACCAGCCCATGGGGAGGGGTGCGGCCATCCTTTGAGGCCTTTCTCTCCTTTCCCGTATGGCCCATTAAGGCCCAATACGAATTCCCGTAACTCCCCGGTACTCCCGAAAATACTCGAATCACTCGGAACCTTTCCGATGTCCGAATATAGTCGTCCAATATATCGATCTTTACGTCTCGATCATTTCGAGACTCCTCGTCATGTCCCCGATCTCATCCAGGACTCTAAACTCCTTTGGTACATCAAAACACATAAACTCATAATATAACCGTCATCGAACTTTAAGCGTGCGGACCCTACGGGTTCGAGAACTATGTAGACATGACCGAGACACGTCTCCGGTCAATAACCAATAGTGGAACCTGGATGCTCATATTGGCTCCTACATATTCTACGAAGATCTTTATCGGTCGAACCGCATAACAACATACGTTGTTCCCTTTGTCATCGGTATGTTACTTGCCCGAGATTCGATCGTCGGTATCTCAATACCTATTTCAATCTCGTTACCGGCAAGTCTCTTTACTCGTTCCGTAACACATCATCCCGCAACTAACTCATTAGATGCAATTCTTGCAAGGCTTATAGTGATGTGCATTACCGAGTGGGCCCAGAGATACCTCTCCGACAATCGGAGTGACAAATCCTAATCTCGAAATACGCCAACCCAACAAGTACCTTCGGAGACACCTGTAGAGCACCTTTATAATCACCCAGTTACGTTGTGACGTTTGGTAGCACACAAAGTGTTCCTCCGGTAAACGGGAGTTGCATAATCTCATAGTCATAGGAACATGTATAAGTCATGAAGAAAGCAATATCAACAAGCTAAACGATCAAGTGCTATGCTAACGGAATGGGTCAAGTCAATCACATCATTCTCTAATGATGTGATCCCGTTAATCAAATGACAACTCATGTCTATGGCTAGGAAACTTAACCATCTTTGATACAACGAGCTAGTCAAGTAGAGGCATACTAGTGACATACTGTTTGTCTATGTATTCACACATGTATTATGTTTCCGGTTAATACAATTCTAGCATGAATAATAAACATTTATCATTATATAAGGAAATAAATAATAACTTTATTATTGCCTCTAGGGCATATTTCCTTCAGTCTCCCAATTGCACTAGAGTCAATAATCTAGTTCACATCACCATGTGATTTAACATCATTAGTTCACATCACCATGTGATTAACACTCATAGTTCACATCGTCATGTGTCCAACACCCAAAGGGTTTAATAGAGTCAATAATCAGTTCACATCGCTATTTGATTAATACCCAAAGAGTACTAAGGTGTGATCATGTTTGCTTGTGAGGGAAGTTTAGTCAGCGGGTTTGCTACATTCAGATATGTATGTATTTTGCAAATTTCTATGTCAACAATGCTCTACACGGAGCTACTCTAGCTAATTGCTCCCATTTTCAATATGTATCCAGATTGAGACTTTGAGTCATCTGGATCAGTGTCAAAACTTGCATCGACATAACCCTTTACGATGAACCTTTTGTCACCTCCATAATCGAGAAACATATCCTTATTCCACTAAGGATAATTTTGACCAATGTCTAGTGATCTACTCCTAGATCACTATTGTACTCCCTTGCCAAACTCAGGGCAGGGTATACAATAGGTCTGGTACACAGCATGGCATACTTTATAGAACCTATGGCTGAGGCATAGGGAATGACTTTCATTCTCTCTCTATCTTCTGCCGTGGTCGGGTTTTGAGTCTTACTCAACTTCACACCTTGTAACACAGTCAAGAACTCCTTCTTTGACTGTTCCATTTTGAACTACTTCAAAATCTTGTCAAGGTATGTACTCATTGAAAAACTTATCAACCGTCTTGATCTATCTCTATAGATCTTGATGCTCAATATGTAAGAAGCTTCACCGAGGTCTTTCTTTGAAAAACTCCTTTCAAACATTTCTTTATGCTTTGCAGAATAATTCTACATTATCTCCGATCAACAATATGTCATTCACATATACTTATCAGAAATGTTGTAGTGCTCCCAGTCAGTTTCTTGTAAATACAGGCTTCACCGCAAGTCTGTATAAAACTATATGTTTTGATCAACTTATCAAAGCGTATATTCCAACTCCGAGATGCTTGCACCAGTCCATAGATGGATCGCTGGAGCTTGCATATTTTGTTAGCACCTTTAGGATTGACAAAACTTTCTTGTTGCATCATATACAACTCTTCTTTAATAAATCCATTAAGGAATGCAGTTTTGTTTATCCATTTGTCAGATTTCATAAAATGTGGCAATTGCTAACATGATTCGGACAGACTTAAGCATAGATACGAGTGAGAAACTCTCATCGTAGTCAACACCTTGAACTTGTCGAAAACCTTTTTGCGACAATTCTAGCTTTGTAGATAGTAACACTACTATCAGTGTCCGTCTTCCTCTTGAAGATCCATTTAATCTCAATGGCTCACCGATCAATGGGCAAGTCAATCAAAGTCCATACTTTGTTCTCATACATGGATCTCATCTCAGATTTCATGGCCTCAAGCCATTTCACGGAATCTGGGCTCATCATCGCTTCCTCATAGTTCGTAGGCTCGTCATGGTCAAGTAACATGACCTCCAGAATAGGATTACCGTACCACTCTAGTGCGAATCTCACTCTGGTTTACTTACGAGGTTCGGTAGCAACTTGATCTGAAGTTACATGATCATCATCATTAGCTTCCTCACTAATTGGTGTAGTAGTCACAGGAACATATTTCTGTGATGAACTACTTTCCAATAAGGGAGCGGGTATAGTTACCTCATCAAGTTCTACTTTCCTCCCACTCACTTCTTTCGAGAGAAACTCCTTCTCTATAAAGGATCCATTCTCAGCAACGAATATCTTGCCTTCGGATCTGTGATAGAAGGTGTACCCAACATTTTCTTTTGGGTATCCTATGAAGACGCACTTCTCTGATTTGGGTTTGAGCTTATCAGGTTGAAACTATTTCACATAAGCATTGCAACCTCAAACTTTAAGAAACGATAGCTTAGGTTTCTTGCCAAACCATAGTTCATACGGTGTCGTCTCAACGGATTTAGATGGTGCCCTATTTAACGTGAATGCAACTGTCTCTAATGCATAACCCCAAAATGATAGTGGTAGATCGGTAAGAGACATCATAGATCGCACCATATCTAATAAAGTACGGTTATGACGTTCAGACACACCATTACACTGTGGTGTTCCAGGTGGCGTGAGTAGTGAAACTATTTCACATTGTTTTAACTGAATGCCAAACTCTTAACTCAAATATTTTACCTCTGCGATCATATCGTAGAAACTTTTATTTTCTTGTTACGATGATTCTCCACTTCACTCTGAAATTATTTGAACTTTTCAAATGTTTCAGACTTGTGTTTCATTAAGTAGATATACCCATATCTGCTCAAATCATCTGTGAAGGTCAGAAAATAACGATACTTGCCGTGAGCCTTAACACTCATCGGACCGCATACATCAGTATGTATTATTTCCAATAAGTCAGTTGCTCGCTCCATTGTTCCGGAGAACGGAGTCTTAGTCATCTTGCCCACGAGGCATGGTTCGCAAGCATCAAGTGGTTCATAATCAAGTGATTCCAAAAGTTCATCAGCATGGAGTTTCTTCATGCGCTTTACACCAATATGACCTAAACGGCTGTGCCACAAATAAGTTGCACTATCATTATTAACTTTGCATCTTTTGGTTTCAATATTATGAATATGTGTATCACTACGATCGAGATCCAACGAACCATTTTCATTGGGTGTGTAACCATATAAGGTTTTATTCATGTAAAAAGAACAACAATTTATTCTCTTACTTAAATGAATAACCGTATTGCAATAAACATGATCAAATCATATTCATGCTCAATGCAAACACCAAATAACACTTATTTAGGTTCAACACTAATCCCGAAAGTATAGGGAGTGTGCGATGATGATCATATCAATCTTGGAACCACTTCCAACACACATCGTCACTTCACCCTTAACTAGTCTCTGTTCATTCTGCAACTCCCGTTTCGAGTTACTACTCTTAGCAACTGAACTAGTATCAAATACCGAGGGGTTGCTACGAACACTAGTAAAATACACATCAATAATCTGTATATCAAATATACCTTTGTTCACTTTGCCATCCTTCTTATCCGCCAAATACTTGGGGCAGTTCGGCTTCCAGTGACCAGTCCCTTTGCAGTAGAAGCACTTAGTCTCAGGCTTAGGACCAGACTTGGGCTTCTTCACTTGAGAAGCAACATGCTTGCCGTTCTTCTTGAAGTTCCCCTTCTTCCCTTTGCCCTTTTCTTGAAACTAGTGGTCTTGTCTACCATCAACACTTGATATTTTTCTTGATTTCTACCTTCGTTGATTTCAGCATTACAAAGAGCTTGGGAATCGTTTCCGTTATCCCTTGCATATCATAGTTCATCACAAAGTTCTACTAACTTGGTGATGGTGACTAGAGAATTCCGTCAATCACTATCTTATCTGGAAGATTAACTCCCACTTGATTCAAGCGATTGTAGTACCCAGACAATTTGAGCACATGCTCACTGCTTGAACTATTCTCCTCCATCTTTTTAGCTATTGAACTTGTTGGAGACTTCATATCTCTTAACTCGGGTATTTGCTTGAAATATTAACTTCAACTCCTGGAACATCTCATATGGTCCATGACATTCAAAACGTCTTTGAAGTCCTGATTCTAAGCCGTTAAGCATGGTGCACTAAACTATCAAGTAGTCATCATATTGAGCTAGCCAAACGTTCATAACATCTGCCTCTACTCCTGCAATAGGTTTGTCACCTAGCGGTGCATCAAAGAAATAATTCTTCTATGCAGCAATGAGGATAATCCTCAGATCACGGATCCAATCTGCATCATTGCTACTAACATTTTTCAACATAATTTTTCTCTAGGAACACAATAAACTGGGAGCAACATCGCGAGCTATTGATCTACAACATAGATATGCTAATACTACCAGGACTAAGTTCATGATAAATTAAAGTTCAATTAATCATATTACTTAAGAACTCCCACTTAGACAGACATCCCTCTAATCTTCTAAGTGATCACGTGATCCATATCAACTAAACCATGTCCGGTCATCACGTGAGATGGAGTAGTTTCAATGGTGAACATCACTATGTTGATCATATCTACTATATGATTCACGCTCGAACTTTTGGTCTCCGTGTTCCGAGGCCATATCTGTTATATGCTAGGCTTGTCAAGTTTAACCTGAGTATTCCGCGTGTGAAACTGTTTTGCACCTGTTGTATTTGAACGTAGAGCCTATCACACCCGATCATCACATGGTGTCTCAGCACGAAGAACTTTTGCAACGGTGCATACTCAGGGAGAACACTTGTACCTTGATAATTAGTGAGAGATCATCTTATAAAGCTACCGTCGAACTAAGCAAAATAAGATGCATAAAAGATAAACATCACATGCAATCATAATATGTGACGTGATATGGCCATCATCATCTTGTGCCTTTGATCTCCATCTCCAAAGCATCGTCATGATCTCCATCGTCACTGGCATGACACCATGATCTCCATCATCTTGATCTATATCAATGTGTCGTAACATGGTTGTCTCGCCAACAATTGCTCTTGCAACTATTGCTATCGCATAGCGATAAAGTAAAGCAATTATTTGGCGCTTGCATCTTATGCAATAGAGAGATAACCATAAGGCTTTTGCCAGTTGCCGATAACTTCAACAAAACATAGTAATCTCATACAACAACTTCTATCTCATCACATCTTGACCATATCACATCACAACATGCCCTGCAAAAACAAGTTAGACGTCCTCTACTTTGTTGTTGCAAGTTTTACGTGGCTGCTACGGGCTGAGCAAGAACTGTTCTTACCTACGCATCAAAACCACAATGATAGTTTGTCAAGTTGGTGCTGTTTTAACCTTCGCAAGGACCAGGCGTAGCCACACTCGGTTCAACTAAAGTTGGAGAAACTGACACCCGCCAGCCACCTGTGTGCAAAGCACGTCAGTAGAACCAGTCTCGCGTAAGCGTACGCGTAATGTCAGTCCGGGCCGCTTCATCCAACAATACCGCTGAACCAAAGTGTGACATGCTGGTAAGCAGTATGACTTATATCGCCCACAACTCACTTGTGTTCTACTCGTGCATATTACATCAACGCATAAAACCTGGCTCGGATGCCACTGTTGGGGAACGTAGTAATTTCAAAAAAGTTCCTACGCACATGCAATATCATGGTGATGCATAGCAACGAGAGGGGAGAGTGTTGTCCACGTACCCTCGTAGACCGAAAGCGGAAGCGTTAGCACAACGCGGCTGATGTAGTCGTACGTCTTCACGATCCGACCGATCAAGTACCGAACGCACGGCACCTCCGAGTTCTGCACATATTCAACTCGATGACGTCCCTCGAACTCCGATCCAGCCGAGTGTTGAGGGAGAGTTTCGTCAGCACGACGGCGTGGTGACGATGATGATGTTCTACCGACGCAGGGCTTCGCCTAAGCACCGCTATGATATGACCGAGGTGGATTATGGTGGAGGGGGGCACTGCACACGGCTAAGTGATCAAGAGATCAATTGTTGTCTCTTTGGGATGCCCCCTGCCCCCATATATAAAGGAGTGGAGGAGGGGGAGGGCCGGCCTTCTCTATGGCGCGCCCTAGGGAGTGCTACTCCCACCGGGAGTAGGATTCCCCCTTTCCTAGTAGAACTAGGAGCCCTTCCAAGTAGTAGGAGTAGGAGGGAAGGAAAGGGAAGGGAAAAGGAGAAGGAAGGAAGGGGGCGCCCCCCTCCCTAGTCCAATTCGGACCAGCCCATGGGGAGGGGTGCGGCCACCCTTTGAGGCCTTTCTCTCCTTTCCCGTATGGCCCATTAAGGCCCAATACGAATTCCCGTAACTCCCCGGTACTCCCAAAAATACCCGAATCACTCGGAACCTTTCCGATGTCCGAATATAGTCGTCCACTATATCGATCTTTATGTCTCGACCATTTTGAGACTCCTCGTCATGTCCCCGATCTCATTCGGGACTCTGAACTCCTTCGGTACGTCAAAACACATAAACTCATAATATAACCGTCATCGAACTTTAAGCGTGCGGACCCTATGGGTTCGAGAACTATGTAGACATGACAGAGACACGTCTCCGATCAATAACCAATAGTGGAACATGGATTCTCATATTGGCTCCTACATATTCTACGAAGATCTTTATCGGTCAAACAACATAACAACATACGTTGTGCCCTTTGTCATCGGTATGTTACTTGCCCGAGATTCGATCGTCGGTATCTCAATACCTAGTTCAATCTCGTTATCGGCAAGTCTCTTTAATCGTTCCGTAACACATCATCCCGCAACTAACTCATTAGATGCAATTCTTGCAAGGCTTATAGTGATGTGCTTTACCGAGTGGGCCTAGAGATACCTCTCCGACAATCGGAGTGACAAATCCTAATCTCGAAATATGCCAACCCAACAAGTACCTTCGGAGACACCTGTAGAGCACCTTTATAATCACCCAGTTACGTTGTGACGTTTGGTAGCACACAAAGTGTTCCTCCGGTAAACGGGAGTTGTATAATCTCATAGTCATAGGAACATGTATAAGTCATGAAGAAAGCAATAGCAACAAACTTAAACGATCAAGTGCTAAGCTAACGGAATGGGTCAAGTCAATCACATCATTCTCCTAATGATGTGATCCCATTAATCAAATGACAACTCTTTGTCTATGGCTAGGAAACATAACCATCTTTGATTAATGAGCCAGTCAAGTAGAGGCATACTAGTGACGCTCTGTTTGTCTATGTATTCACACATGTATCATGTTTCCGGTTAATACAATTCTAGCATGAATAATAAACATTTATCATGATATAAGGAAATAAATAATAACTTTATTATTGCCTCTAGGGCATATTTCCTTCACATTTCCCTTGGTTTATGCGGGTAAAACGCGTAAAAACTTACCGAGCTTGCAGGGCGGGACAGTTGATACCCGCGGTCCTCGGCCGAGTCTGGCCATGATTTGCCGGACTTGAAAAGCACCTTCCAGATGTCTTCGTGCGAGGAGCCAAAGAGATTTCATAGGGTCTGGTGTTTGGACGGATCGAATTCCCAGAGATTGCAAGTCCGGTGCTGACAAGGCAGGATCCGGCGAACTAACATCACCTGGACTACATTGACAAGTTCGATTTTCTTGTCTTCCATATCTTTAACGCGCGTCTGGAGCATAGATAGTGCGTCAGATGAAGACCAGTTCAGACCCTTCTTGGGTGTCACACCCCGGATGTAACTTTCCAAATTTGTACTCCAACTCTTGCCGTTTCCGTCGTTAAGTTATTTTATTTTCTCGGGTTCGGGTTTTTGTCTCCGTGTGTTGTGGTCGTTGTCATGCATCTCATATCATGTCATCATGTGCATTGCATTTGCATACGTGTTCATCTCATGCATTCGAGCATTTTCCCCGTTGTCCGTTTTGCATTCCGGCGCTTCGTTCTCCTCCGGTGGTCATTTCTAGCTTTCTTTCGTGTGTGGGGTTTAAACATTTCCGGATTGGACCGAGACTTGCCAAGCGGCCTTGGTTTACTACCGGTAGACCGCCTGTCAAGTTTCGTATCTTTTGGACTTCGTTTGATACTCCAACGGTTAACCGAGGGACCTCCGCCGCCAGCCGCCGCCGCCGCCCGGGAGCCCAGCGCCGGCCCCCAAGGGCCCGCTCCCTCGCGCCCGAGGCGCCGCCCGGCCGGAGCGTGCCGCCCGCCGCCGCCGCCTCGACCTCCGTCGCGCTGCCTCGCCTCCACCTCGCCGGCCGAGCTTGCCGCGCCGCCCCAGGCCGAGCTCGCTCGCGCCGCCTCGCCGCGCCCGGAACCCGTGCCGGCGACCACCCCGGCAGTCTCCTCCTCCACGCCAAGGCCCCGGCCGCCGCCGTCCTCGTCTTCCCCAGCGAGCAGCGCCGCCATCTCGGTTCGCGTGCCGTGAACAGTAAACCCTAGATCTGGAGGTTGTTTTTCTTCCAAGTCCCGAAATTCGAGATCCAAGTGCTGTTGTTCATAGCCTCGTAACTTTGCATCCGTAGCTCCGATTCATGCATATAGCATATCAAAATGTTCATCTCAGAGAGTACATCATTTCATTCCATTGCATCATTTTCATTTGAGTTCATCTTGATGCCCGAAATGCTGTTAGAAGAGGGCTACTTGAGTTAATTGTCAGATCTGCTACTCCATTTAGAGTTTTGTCATTTTTGCCATGATTGTTGTGTGCATGATACGCCCTGATGCTCTACATATGTTTTGTTAAGGGTTTTGTCATCTTTCCAGAGGTGCAACCCATGTATTTTTGTGATGTGTGTGGTGACTAGTGCAAGCTTGCAAAGTGAGGCACTTGGTAATTCTGTTTTCAGGGACTTAGCAATTCCACTAAGTCCTTGAGCTGTTTATCTCATGATGCCATATGTTCATGTTGTTTCCTAGTGATCCGTGCCTCTTTTGAGGATGATCAGTAAGGATGTTTTGTTAATATTGTAGTGCTCTATCCATCCATGTCATTGTTTGCAATTATGGAGCACCCTAGCTTGAGTCAATCGAGCTCTACTTGTGCTACTTTGTGAATCTGGGCAGATTGTCAACTTGTTTGCAATTTTGCCGATGTTGTTGTAGTTGATCCGTGCATGCTATGTTATTGTTCTTGCCATGTATAGCTTGTATTTTGTGTATTCTTGCCATAGAGCTTGTCATGGGCTAAGTCGGGACTCCCCTGCAGGGATTTGAACTTTCGAAAGCCGTGCCCGCGGTTATGGGCAGATGGGAAATTTGTTAATGTCCGGTTGTAGATAACTTGAACCTTAACTTAATTAAAAAGAATCAACTGAGTGTGTTACCGTGATGGCCTCTTCTCGGCGGAGTCCGGGAAGTGGACACGGTGTTGGAGTAATGTTTGCACAGGTTGTCCTCTAGTTTCTCGCTCGCGCTTTGCCTCCTCTTCTCGCTCTCTTTTGCGAATAAGTTAGCCACCATATATGCTAGTCGCTTGCTGCAGCTCCACTTATATTTACCTTACCCTACCTATAAGCTTAAATAGTCTTGATCGCGAGGGTGCGAGATTGCTGAGTCCCTGTGGCTCACAGATTACTATTACACCAGATGCAGGTCCAGATGATTCCGCTCCAGGTGACGCGCTCGAGCTCAAGTGGGAGTTTGACGAGGACTCTCAACGTTACTATGTTTCCTTCCCTGATGATCAGTAGTGGTGCCCAGTTGAGGATGATCAGGACTGTGTCACATGTTGGGTTATCTTCTATTTTGGCGCCGTAGTCGGGCCATGAGTGTTTGGATGATGTAATGTTATTTATGTACCTTGATTGACGTGGCGAGTGTAAGCCAACTATGTTATCCCTTTTATTATCTATATTACATGGGATGTTTGTGATGATTACCTGACTTGCGACATATGCCTTCCATGCGATTATGCCTCTAAGTCGCGCCTCGACACGTGGGAGATATAGTCGCATCGAGGGTGTTACAAGTTGGTATCAGAGCCTTCCCCGACCTTAGGAGCCCCCACTGATTGATCGTTTTTAGCAGCCGAGTTGTGTCTAGAAAAATGTTTTGAGTCATTTAGGAATTATATATCGGAGAGTTTAGGAATTCTTTTTACTTCCCAGTCTCCTCATCGCTCTGGTAAGGCATCCTGACGTAGAGTTTTGACTCTTCTCTTCTCAAATTTCACAAAAAAAATTTTAGGATCACGCGGGTATCTTGGAATCGTTCCAATGGTTTTATGATGAGAACATTGTCTTGGTGCCTCCTGTCAGGGGTTTTGTGGAAGTGTCCCGGGGAGTTGAGCTCTGAGGTGTTGTCATCATAATTTTATCGTTGCAGTTCTGGAATACCTGAGTTTAGTACGTCGACATTGAAAATCTCTTTTATGCAGTTCGTTGGTGAGATAACCTCGACGCCACCCAGTACTAGGGCGGGAGTTCGGGAGTATCGCCATAACTTGTATAACGGATGCTTTTTCGAAGGTTGAGGTAGATGGTTTCCGAAGTTTTTCTTGGTTATGTGTTGAAGGATGGATACAACTAGATGTAGGATTTGCTAGTTTGGGTGAGATATTATGCTTCTCCTGTATCCCCAACACCTGATTGCATAACCGGAAAGGTTCGGGAGTTTCATAGGTGGGAATTCTTGTAGCTCTAGTTCTTCTTCCACGGATATTGGTTTGATATTGGGATTTCTTACCGATTATTCGTTCTTGATCCGTACCTTGTTGATTTATTTCTCTACCTTAATTCTAAGTGGCTTCTCAATTTATGGATATGTGACCATTTCAAGAGGAATGCATTCATTCATTTTGTTCGGATGTGAAGACTATATGTTGCAATTTTCATTCCATTGGATTCAGCTTCAATATTTGTCTATCGATGTGCTAATGGATGTCAACCTCTTCAGGATGGCTCCTCCAACGCGCACGACTCCGAATCCTGATCCGCCACCACCTCCACCTCCTCCGGAGGCATGGCAAGCTGTGACGGCTGCAACCAAAACACACAGTTGATCATGCAAATTCTTCAAGAGCACAACCAAGGGAACCAAAGCAACAATCAGAACCACTTTGCTACACTCAACCAGTTCCTTGCTAACGGGCCAAAGACTTTCAGCAATTGTGTTGAGGCAACCGATGCTGACGATTGGCTTGTGGATCTGTGCAAGCATTTCGAGTGCAGTAACGTCAGGCCTGAGGACTTTGTCAAGTTTGCTTCCTTCCAACTCAAAGATCAAGCTGCAGAATGGTTCCAGCAGTACAAGGACTCCAGAGGTGGACGTGTTATCACTTGGGATGAATTCTGTCAAGATTTCCGAGCTCACCATATCCCTCAGAGCGTGGTTGAAAGCAAGCGTGAGGAATTCCGCAACCTGAAGCAAGGCTCTTTGTCTGTCTATGACTACAACAAGTTGTTCCAGAAGCTCGCCCGCTTTGCCAAGCAGGACGTACCTGATGAGAAGAGCATGATATACCAGTTCAGGGGTGGTCTCAGAGAAGAAATCCAGCTCGCTCTTGTTCTCTTTGAGCCCTTGAGGTACGATGAGTTCTACAACATGGCATTGAAGCAAGAGGCTGCTCAACTGAGGTGTGATGCTTCCAAGAAGCAAGTCAGAGATGTTACTCCTTCTTCCTCTACTCAAGTGGCCAAGCAGCAGAAGTATTGGCTTCCTCCTCCTCCGTTCCGTTAGCCGTATCAGCAGAAGAGCAAAGGTGGCAGTGGTTCTTCCCACCCACCCAACCCTGGCTTTCAGAACAAGACTTCGTCTCAAGCTCCAAGATCGAGTGCTCCGTACCACCGTCCGCTTTCAGAGATCACGTGCAACAAGTGCCAACAGAAGGGTCACTATGCCAACAAATGCTTCAATCAGAGGCGTCTTCCTCCTCCTCCTCCTGTCAGATCAGCGAGTACAACTATGCAAGCATAACACCAAGTCCGCCAAGGTCAACTTGCTGAATGCAGCTCAGGCAGAGGAATCACCAGATGTGATCATGGGTAACCTTCCTGTTAATGACATTCCCACAAGAGTTCTTTTTGACACTGGTGCATCTTTATCATTTTTATCGAAGCCTTTTGCATCCATGCATGATGTGCATACTATTGATTTGCCTAAGCCGATAGCGGTTTCTTGTCTGGGTTTGTTCATGAACACCAAAATGATGGCTCCGGATGTTACTATCACGTTGGGCGATTACAAGTTTCTTTCTTCTCCTATGGTTCTTCGCAACTCGGATATTGATCTTATTCTCGGAATGGATTGGCTTTCTAAGCACAAGGCTCAGCTTGATTGTGCAGCCAGGCAGATTCAATTGACTCATTCGTCCGAGGATGTAATTGTCTTTGCCACTCGTGATGATATTATTCGTCTGTTTTCTCTCAATGAGAAGGGTGAACTGGATGCTATCTCGCAAATTCCAGTCGTTTGCGAATATCAAGACGTCTTTCCAGAAGAGCTTCCAGGAATGCCTCCGCACCGGCCAGTTGAATTCGTTATTGATCTTGAGCCCGGCACGGAACCAGTGTGCAAGCGTCCTTACAAGCTCGGACCTGAAGAGTTGAAGGAGCTGAAGAAGCAACTCGATATTCAAGAAAGAATGGGTCTCATCTGGCCTAGTTCTTCTCCGTGGGGTTGTGGTGTTCTTTTTGTGAAGAAGAAGGATGGAACGGACCGACTTTGTGTTGATTACCGTCCATTTAACAAGAAGACCATCAAGAACAAATACCCACTTCCTAACATCAATGAGCTGTTCGAACAACTCAAAGGTGCCCAAGTATTCTCCAAGCTTGATCTTCGTATGGGTTATCATCGGATTCGAATCCGTGAGCAAGATATTCCCAAGACGGCTTTCAGAACAAGCTATGGTTCATATGAATACACTGTCATGTCTTTTGGCCTCGTCAACGCTCCTCCGACGTTCTGTCGCATGATGAACTTCATCTTCAACGCCTACACCAATGACTTCGTTTTGGTCTATCTCGACGACATTCTGGTTTTCTCGAAGAACAAGGAAGATCATGCCAAGCACTTGCGTTTGGTACTCGATAAGCTCAGGGAACATCAGTTCTACGCCAAGTTCTCTAAGTGCGAATTTTGGCTCGATGAGGTTCTTTATCTTGGTCATATCATCTCTGCCAAGGGCATTGCCGTGAATCCTGAGAAGGTGTCTGCAATTGTGAATTGGGAACCTCCTCAGAACGTGAAGCAACTCCGTAGCTTCCTCGGTCTCACAAGCTATTGTTGAAGATTCGTTGAAAACTTTTCTAAGATCGCGAAGCCTCTCTCAAATCTTCTCCAAAAGCACGTCAACTACGTTTGGTCTCCGGAGTGTGACATTGCTTTCAACACTTTGAAAGAGAAGTTGATCACTGCTCCAGTTCTGACTCCGCCTGATGAATCCAAGCCGTACGAGGTCTTTTGTGATGCCTCTCTCCAAGGTCTAGGCGCAGTATTGATGCAAGAGAAGAAAGTTGTTGCTTATACCTCTCGCCAGTTGAAGCCTAATGAGAAGAACTACCCCACTCATGATCTCGAGTTGGCGGCAGTTGTGCATGCTCTTTTGACTTGGAGACATCTTTTATTGGGAAGAAAAGTGGACATTTTCACTGATCACAAGAGTCTCAAGTACATCTTCACTCAGCCTAATCTCAACCTCAGGCAAACTCGATGGGTCGAAATGATTCAAGAGTATAATCCGAGTATTGAGTATACTCCAGGCAAGGCCAATGTGATTGCTTACGCATTGAGCAGGAAGGCTTATTGCAACAGTCTGATTCTCAAGCCTTATCAACCCGAGCTTTGTGAAGCTTTCCGCAAACTTAATCTGCAAGTTGTTCCTCAAGGTTTCCTCGCCAACCTTCAAGTCTCTCCTACCTTGGAAGACCAGATTCGCCAAGCCCAGCTTCTTGATGCTATGGTGAAAAAGGTGAAGATTGGGATTGCCAAGAGTCAACCCAAGTACAAGTGCTACCGCCTTGATGACAAGGATACTCTCTTCTTTGAGGATCGTATTGTTGTACCCAAAGGTGAACTTTGTAAAGTGGTCATGAACGAGGCTCACAATTCTCTCCTCTCCATCCACCCTGGGAGCACGAAGATGTATCAGGACCTCAAGCAGACTTATTGGTGGACTCGAAAGAAGCGAGAGATTGCTCAATTCGTGAATGAATGTGATGTCTGCAGAAGGGTGAAGGCAGAACACCAAAGGCTAGCTGGTCTCCTCCAACCTCTTGCCATTCCAGAATGGAAGTTTGACCACATTGAAATGGACTTCGTGACTGGGTTTCCAAAGTCCAAGCGTGGCAATGATGCTATATTCGTTGTCATCGATAAACTCACTAAAGTGGCTCACTTTCTACCTATCAAAGAGTCGGTCACTGCAACTCAATTGGCGGAACTCTATACCTCTCGAATTGTCTCTTTGCACGGTATTCCACAAGTGATCTCTTCATACCGTGGCAGCATCTTTACCTCCAAGTTTTGGGATTCTTTTCAGAAGGCCATGGGCACCAACATCCGCTTCAGCACAGCTTTCCATCCTCAAACTAGCGGTCAAGTCGAGCGTGTCAACCAGATTCTTGAAGATATGCTCAGGGCTTGTGTGATCTCCTTCGGCATGAAGTGGGAGGATTGTCTTCCTTATGCTGAATTCTCCTACAACAACAGTTTTCAAGCAAGTTCGGGCAAGGCCCCATTTGAAATTCTGTATGGCAGGAAGTGCCGTACCCCTCTCAACTGGTCTGAAACCGGTGAACGTCAGCTTTTGGGTAATGACTTAATCACAGAGGCAGAGGAAATGTGCAAAGTCATTCGTGATAACCTCAAAGCAGCCCAATCCCGCCAGAAGAGCTACTATGATAGTAAGCACCGTGATTTGGCTTTCGAGATCGGAGATCATGTTTACCTCCGTGTCTCTCCTATGAAAGGTACTCGTCGCTTCGGTATCAAAGGGAAGCTTGCCCCTAGATACGTGGGACCTTTCAAGATTGTCAGCAAGAGAGGCGACCTCGCCTATCAACTCGAGCTTCCTTCAAACTTTGCAAATGTTCATGATGTGTTCCATGTCTCTCAGCTCCAAAAGTGTTTCAAGATTCCTGACCGCACCGTCAACTTCGAGGACATTGAGCTCCAAGAAGATCTCTCTTATCGTGAGCACCCAGTTGCTATTCTCGAAGAGACTGAACGCAAGACTCGCAATAAGTCAATCAAATTTCTCAAAGTCAAGTGGTCACACCATTCCGACCGTGAAGCTACCTAGGAACGCGAGGATCACCTCCGTTCTGAGTACCCGGCGTTCTTTCAGTCCTAGATCTCTGGACGAGATCCTTTCGTAGTGGTGGAGTGTTGTAACACCCCGGATGTAACTTTCCAAATTTGTACTCCAACTCTTGCCGTTTCCGGCGTTAAGTTATTTTATTTTCTCGGGTTCGGGTTTTTGTCTCCGTGTGTTGTTGTCGTTGTCATGCATCTCATATCATGTCATCATGTGCATTGCATTTGCATACATGTTCATCTCATGCATTCGAGCATTTTCCCCGTTGTCCGTTGCATTCCGGCACTTCGTTCTCCTCCGGTGGTCATTTCTAGCTTTCTTTCGTGTGTGGGGTTTAAACATTTCCGGATTGGAGCGAGACTTGCCAAGCGGCCTTGGTTTACTACCGGTAGACCGCCTGTCAAGTTTCGTATCTTTTGGACTTCGTTTGATACTCCAACGGTTAACCGAGGGACCGAAAAGGCCTCGTGTGTGTTGCAGCCCAACACCCCTCCAATTTGGCCCAAAACCCACCTAACTCTGCTCCATCATCTAGAGCGTTCGATCACGATGGCGTGGCCCAAAACCGCACCTCATTTGGACTCTCCTAGCTCCCTCTAGGCCTATAAATAGGTCCTCCTCGAAAATCTCGGGTCCCCCCTCCCTGAAACCCTAAAAAAAATCCGTCTCCGCCGCTGCCGGACGTGTCCGGACGGAGCCGGACAACGTCCGGATCGCACCGCCGCCAACTGCCACGTGTCACGTGGAACCTCCGCCGCCAGCCACCGCCGCGGCCCGGTAGCCCAGCGCCGGCCCCCGAGGGCCCGCTCCCTCGCCCCGCCTCCTCGCGCCCGAGGCGCCGCCCGGCCGGAGCGCGCCGCCCGCCGCCGCCGCCTCAACCTCTGCCACGCCGCCTCGCCTCCACCTCGCCGGCCGAGCTCGCCGCGCCGCCCCAGGCCGAGCTCGCCCGCACCGCCCAACGCCGCCACCGGCCGCGCCGCCCCGCCGCACCCGGAACCCGCGTCGGCGACCACCCCGGCCGTCTCCTCGTCCATGCCAAGGCCCCGGCCGCCGCCGTCCTCGTCTTCCCCGGCGAGCAGCGCCGCCACCTCGGTTCACGTGCCGTGAACAGTAAACCCTAGATCCGGAGGTTGTTTTTCTTCTAAGTCCCGAAATTCCAGATCCAAGTGCTGTTGTTCATAGCCTCGTAACTTTGCATCCGTAGCTCCGATTCATGCATATAGCATATCAAAATGTTCATCTCAGAGAGTACATCATTTCATTCCATTGCATCATTTTCATTTGAGTTCATCTTGATGCCCGAAATGCTGTTAGAAGAGGGCTACTTGAGTTAATTGTCAGATCTGCTACTCCATTTAGAGTTTTGTCATTTTTGCCATGATTGTTGTGTGCATGATACGCCCTGATGCTCTACATATGTTTTGTTAAGGGTTTTGTCATCTTTCCAGAGGTGCAACCCATGTATTTTTGTGATGTGTGTGGTGACTAGTGCAAGCTTGCAAAGTGAGGCACTTGGTAATTCTGTTTTCAGGGACTTAGCAATTCCACTAAGTCCTTGAGCTGTTTATCTCATGATGCCATATGTTCATGTTGTTTCCTAGTGATCCGTGCCTCTTTTGAGGATGATCAGTAAGGATGTTTTGTTAATATTGTAGTGCTCTATCCATCCATGTCATTGTTTGCAATTATGGAGCACCCTAGCTTGAGTCAATCGAGCTCTACTTGTGCTACTTTGTGAATCTGGGCAGATTGTCAACTTGTTTGCAATTTTGCCGATGTTGTTGTAGTTGATCCGTGCATGCTATGTTATTGTTCTTGCCATGTATAGCTTGTATTTTGTGTATTCTTGATGGGTGTATGCTTAGTTTGTCATGCCTTGCTCCGTAGTGAGTGCATCGAGCTCGTAAACATGACTACTTGATATCAGTTTCAGCATGTGCCAGTTTTCACTAAGTCTGAGAACTGATTATGTTTTTGCCATGTTCACATGCTTGCAATTGTATTTTCTGATCCCTTTTGGCTAAAGGTCACTAAGGGACTTTTTTTAAGCTCTTTGAGTAGCTCCATGCCATGCTTTACTTTTCCATGTTCAGGTCATGTAGCATGTAGTTTTGTTGCTCTGAAGAGGGCTATCTGATCTGAAATTTCAGACAAGTGTTAATTTCACTAAGTCTGAGATCTGTTTACCATATGCAGTTTTGCCATGCTTGTTTGAACCTGTTAATGGATGAATTGGCCGTAGCTCAGTGCTATACTTTTGTTAAGAATCTTGAATGCATCCCTGCAATGTATTTTTTTGTCATGTTTGGGTGCTGTAGCATGTTCATCTCATTGCATTTAGATGGCTACTTGCTATAAATCGCAGACCGGTGTCATATTTGAATCGCTTGCCATTTCCAAACCGTAACTCCGATTCCGGCATTCTTTATATCGTTTTCAAGCGATTTCATCTCATCTTTCTAGTGGCACACATGGATTTCCATGTTGAGGCCAGGTTCATGCATTCCCTGTCACATCTTGCATAAGCATCCCGCATTGCATCCCGCATAGCATACCATGTTTGCATCTTATTGTTTGAGCTTGCACGTGGTTGATTGTATCCTTGTTGCTTGTTTGTCTTGTTTGGGTAGAGCCGGGAGACGATTTCGCTAATGAGGAGCCCGTTGAGTTTGCTTTCGAGGATCCAGTCAACTCTGACAGCTTTGCAGGCAAGATGATCATATCCTCGCAATCACTACTATCTTTGCTATGCTAGTTTGCTCGCTCTTTTGCTATGCCAATGCTACGATGCCTACCACTTGCTTTCAAGCCTCCCAAATTGCCATGTCAAACCTCTAACCCACCATGTCCTAGAAAACTGTTGATTGGCTATGTTACCGCTTTGCTCAGCCCCTCTTATAGCGTTGCTAGTTGTAGGTGAAGATTGGAGGCCGTTCCTTGTTGGAACATTTATTTACTTGTTGGGATATCATTATATTGCCATGTTATTTTAATGCAACTATATACTTGGTGAAGGGTGGAAGGCTCGGCCTCTCGCCTAGTGTTTTGTTCCACTCTTGCCGCCCTAGTTTCCGTCATACCGGTGTTATGTTCCCGAATTTTGTGTTCCGTACGCGGTTGGGTTATAATGGGAACCCCTTGATAGTTCGCCTTGATTAAAGCTTTTCCAGCAATGCCCAACCTTGGTTTTACCATTTGCCACCTAGCCTCTTTTTCCCTTGGGTTTCCGGAGCCCGAGGGTCATCTTATTTTAGCCGCCCCGGGCCAGTGCTCCTCTGAGTGTTGGTCCAACCGAGCGATGTCCGGGGCTACCAGGGGCAACTCTGGGCTGGCCTACCCGACGTCTTGCTCATCCGGTGTGCGCTGAGAACGAGATCTGTGCAGCTCCTATCGGGATTTGTCGGCACATCTGGGTGGTGTTGCTGGTCTTGTTTTAACCTGTCGAAGTGTCTTGAAGAACCGAGATACCGAGTCTGATCGGAACGTCTTGGGAGGAGGTCTATTCCTTCGTTGACCGTGAGAGCTTGTCATGGGCTAAGTTGGGACTCCCCTGCAGGGATTTGAACTTTTGAAAGTCGTGCCCGCGGTTATGGGAAGATGGTAATTTGTTAATGTCCGGTTGTAGATAACTTGAACCTTAACTTAATTAAAAAGAATCAACTGAGTGTGTTACCGTGATGGCCTCTTCTCGGCGGAGTCCGGGAAGTGGACACGGTGTTGGAGTAATGTTTGCGCAGGTTGTCCTCTAGTTTCTCGCTCGCGCTTTGCCTCCTCTTCTCGCTCTCTTTTGCGAATAAGTTAGCCACCATATATGCTAGTCGCTTGTTGTAGCTCCACTTATATTTACCTTACCCTACCTATAAGCTTAAATAGTCTTGATCGCGAGGGTGCAAGATTGCTGAGTCCCTGTGGCTCACAGATTACTATTACACCAGATGCAGGTCCAGATGATTCCGCTCCAAGTGACGCGCTCGAGCTCAAGTGGGAGTTTGACGAGGACTCTCAACGTTACTATGTTTCCTTCCCTGATGATCAGTAGTGGTGCCCAGTTGGGGGTGATCGGGACCGTGTCGCATGTTGGGTTATCTTCTATTTTGGCGCCGTAGTCGGGCCATGAGTGTTTGGATGATGTAATGTTATTTATGTACCTTGATTGACGTGGCGAGTGTAAGCCAACTATGTTATCCCTTTTATTATCTATATTACATGGGATGTTTGTGATGATTACCTGACTTGCGACATATGCCTTCCATGCGATTATGCCTCTAAGTCGTGCCTCGACACGTGGGAGATATAGTCGCATCGAGGGTGTTACATTGGGCCAGGACGTAAGCCGCAGAGGGGCTCCGGATCGGAACTCTGGAGCAGCGGCCCATTCCGTGTCGCGCGGCTCAGTAATGTAAAACCACTACTGTTGCCACTCTTTGACAGAATCATTAAGGCACCTGTTGGCCATGTGACGTTGGGCATCTTTCTCACCATGGCGCCCCCGCACTTGGCGTGCTCGCCGCTCATCACCTTGGGCTTCACATTAAAGATCTTCAGCCATAAGCCGAAGTGTGGCGAGATGCGGAGAAAAGCCTCGCACACAACAATGAATGTCGAGATGTTGAGGAAGGAATTGGGGGATAGATCATGAAAATCGATCCCGTAATAATACATGATGCCGCAGACGAACGGGTGGAGGGGAAAACCTAGCCCGCGGATAAAGTGAGGGAGGAATACAACCCTCTCTTGGGGTTCCAGAGTGGGAATGATCTGTCCCGCCGTCGGGAGACGGTGGCCAATTTTTTGGCCAGATACCCGGCCTCCAGAAGCTTTTTGATATGCTTCTCCTGGATGGTAGAGGCCATCCACTTTCCTCCTGCTCTGGATCTAGACATTTTTGGTAGGCCTTTATGGGTTGAGAAGACGAACGCTCGGGCGCTGGAGCTCGGGCGAGGGAGAATGGACCGAGAAGAAAATGGTGTGGGTGAAAAGGAGGAGTCCTTGTCCCTTTATAAGGGCGGAAGAAACTATGTGCCTCCCCACTTGCCTGGTAAACTCACTTATTCCCCAAGCGCCGTAATTGATGGCGCAGTTGGGTTACCCACACCCGTATTAATGAGAATCCCGTGATAAGGGGATACGATCTCTGCTTCGACAAGACGTGCCATGAAAACCGCCTCGCAATATGTGTAGTAGCTGGTTGAGAAAAATGGTTCGAATAATGACCAGGCCATGGCGTGATGTCACGTTATGAAAAGTTGTCAGCAGATTAGATTTGTGGAAATATTATACTCTCTACGGTGGTATGTGGAATTTGTTTTGCAGAGCCGGACACAATCCTTGTGTTCAAAAATCTTCTGTGGGGTATTCGGAGGAGGAACCCGCCTTGCAATGCTGAAGACAATCTGCGCGCCAGACTCATCGTCATTGAAGCCAGGTTCAGGGGCTACTGAGGGAGTCCTGGATTAGGGGGTCCTCGAACAGCCGGACTATATCCTTCGGCCAGACTGTTGGACTATGAAGATACAAGATTGAAGACTTCGTCCCGTGTCTGGGTGGGGCTCTCCTTTGCGTGGAAGGCAAGCTTGGCAGTTCGGATATGTAGATCTCCTCCCTTGTAACCGACTCTGTGTAACCCTAGCCCCCTCCAGTGTCTATATAAACCGGAGGGTTTAGTCCGTAGGACAAGAACAATCATAATCATATGCTAGCTTCTAGGGTTTAGCCTCTACGATCTCGTGGTAGATCAACTCTTGTAATACTCATATCATCAAGATCAATCAAGCAGGACGTAGGGTATTACCTCCATCGAGAGGGCCTGAACCTGGGTAAACATTGTGTCCCCCGCCTCCTGTTACCATCTGCCTTAGACGCACAGTTCGGGACCCCCTACCCGAGATCCGCTGGTTTTGACACCGACACTCACAGCTACGTTCGTATGCCTTTTGGCCTGCCGAGCGTGGCGACCGCCTATCAACGCAACCTGCGGAGCGTCTTGGCAGCTCAGGAGGCTAGGCGCCACGCTGTGTTGACGGAGATGAAGACGGTCCTCAAGGAACCCCCCAGACCCCCAGAGCCTCCTGAGGCTCAGGGCCCCGGTGGCTCATGAGGAGTAGCCTGATACGTCTCCAATGTATCTATAATTTTTGATTGCTCCATGCTATATTATCTACTGTTTTGGACTATATTGGGCTTTATTTTCCACTTTTATATTATTTTTGGGGCTAACCTATTAACCGGAGGCCCAGCCCAGAATTGCAGTTTTTTTGCCTATTTCAGTGTTTCGAAGAAACGGAATATCAAACGGAGTCCAAACGGAATAAAACCTTCGGGAACGTGATTTTCTCACCGAACGTGATCTAGGAGACTTGGACCCTGCTCCAAGGAACAAAAGAGGCGGTCACGAGGGTGGGGGCACCCCCCCTTGGGCGTGCCCCCTGCCTCATGGGCCCCTCGTTGCTCCTCCGGCGTACTTCTTCCTCCTATATATACACACGTACCCCCAAACGATCAGAACAGGAGCGAAAAACCTAATTCCACCGCCGCAACTTTCTGTATCCACGAGATCCCATCTTGGGGCCTGTTCCGGAGCTCTGCCGGAAGAAGGCCGTCATCACGGAGGGCTTCTACATCATCATAGCCCCTCCGATGAAGTGTGAGTAGTTTACCTCAGACCTTCGGGTCCATAGTTAGTATCTAGATGGCTTCTTCTCTCCCTTTGAATCTCAATACAAAGTTCTCCCCCTCTCTTGTGGAGATCTATTCGATGTAATCTTATTTTTGCGGTGTGTTTGTCGAGACCAATGAATTGTGGGTTATGATCAAGTCTATCTATGAATAATATTTGAATCTTCTCTGAATTCTTTTATGTATGATTGGTTATCTTTGCAAGTCTCTTCGAATTATCCGTTTGGTTTGGCCAACTAGATTGGTAGTTCTTGCCATGGGAGAAGTGCTTAGCTTTGGGTTCGATCTTGCGGTGTCCTTACCCAGTGACAGAAGGGGCAGCAAGGCATGTATTGTATCATTTCCATCGAGGATAACAAGATGGGGTTTATTTCATATTGCATGAATTTATCTCTCTACATCATGTCATCTTGCTTAAGGTGTTACTCTGTTTTTAACTTAATACTCTAGATGCATGCTGTATAGCGGTCAATGAGTGGAGTAATAGTAGTAGATGCAGAATCGTTTCGATCTACTTGTCACGGACGTGATGCCTATATACATGATCATGCCTAGATATTCTCATAACTATGCTCAATTCTGTCAATTACTCAATAGTAATTTGTTCACCCACCATAGAATACTTATGCTCTTGAGAGAATCCACTAGTGAAACCTATGGCCCCCGGGTCTATTCTCATCATATCAATTTCCATCACTTTAATCTTGCTTTGCTTTTTTACTTTGCCTTTACTTTTTATTTTGCATCTTTATACCAAAAATACCAAAAATATTATATCTATCAGATCTCACTCTCGTAAGTGACCGTGAAGGGATTGACAACCCCTAATCGCGTTGTTTGCGAGTAGCTATCGCTTTGTGCAGGTACGTGGGACTTGAGCGTGGCCTCCTACTGGATTGATACCTTGGTTCTCAAAAACTGAGGGAAATACTTACGCTACTCTGCTGCATCATCCCTTCCTCTTCGGGGAAAACCAACGCAAGCTCAAGACGTAGCATAGCCCCTTCGCCGTATACCTTCAGCTGCCCCAACTCTCCTTCATCAATAGAACCAGGTGACATTTTCCAAGTTCATTCAGCTGGGAGCGCCCCCAGGGCTGCATCATTCCCAGGCCGCGTGGGTCCGTCCCTGTGGCATGTATCCCTTTTTATGCCTTTAGCTTACCTTGTTGGGGGCGCCCCTCGGGCTGCATCATCCCCAAGCCGCTCGGGCCGGACCCAGTGGCATGCATCTTCCCTGCATTTACTTAACCCAGTATGCTTTTCATGCTTAATCTATCTATGACTATCACCTGCTTGATTGTCGCCCACCATGGGAGCTGTGCGTCGACCGTCTTTCTTCAGGACCCTTCGCGTTGTCTAACCATCTCGCAGGACCAAGGCAGCGAACAACAACCAAGACCAGGCGCAACCCGCCTTGAGGTAGGGCCTCGTGAGTCCCACGCTGGCTCACGAGTGTCCAGACATACCTCATCTAGCCCTGCCATGCAAGCCACGTGTCAGGGCGGGGCTGTACACGCCCCGGGGGCTCTCCGCAGTAGGGAGTCCCCTCTCACGCACCAGAAGCGAACCAGCAATCACCACGGCGACCGGTGCCCTTCCTCGCGCTAACTTGCAGGAACTTCCTGAGGGCCACAGCAGGCGGTACCGCGGACTCTCCCTCTTCTTTCATGCGATTCACTTGCACGTTAAAAGGGGGGCTCCTGAGCATCGCGCCTCAGGAGATCTTACTGGCTCTCCAGCCCTCACCCCTAGCCTTGTCCACGACACGCGACCTGGCATACCAGCGGTGGCTGAGCTCGCTCGAGGGCCAGGACCTAAGGATGCAGAGCACCAAGAAGAACATGGAGGGGAGGGGGAGACCCGCACGGGCCTGGCCAAGCTACACTACGGTGGCCGATGTACAAGTTCGGCATGACTCGAGGAGCCGACGCCGGACAACCAAGATAAGTTCTCGCTCTCGATCCACCAGTCGCTATGGCACGAGGCCCTCGCTCACTCCCTTCACTGCCCTGCTGCGGCAACGTTTTCTTCCTTTCCCATCCTAAGACAGCTGCTTGCGCGCTAAAGGGGACCTCTTGAGCATCGCGCCTCAGGAGATCTTACTGGACCTCGGGCCGCTCACCTCCTCGCCTTGACCACGACACGCGACCTGGCATACCAGCGACGGCTGCAGCCTGCCTGGGGACCGGGACCTGTCAGCGTAGAGCACCAAGCTACCACATCATTGGAAAGGGGAGGCCGAGCCTCAGCAGGATATGCACACACAAATCTTTATAATGAGGGCAATGTTGACAAAAGGCATTACATACGCTTTACACGACCCCACGGGGTTCATTTCTTGATTCCTCGCAGGGAACAAAAGGGAAGGAATTTCTAGGGGTTCTATCTACACGCACCCAATGTCGCCGACGTCATCATCAACAGTGGGCCACGAGAGGCCGGCGCCAACCCCATCCAGATCAGCGGCGACGGTGGCTGGACACCGCAGCCCTGCTCTGGGCTCGGAGGGAGCTCGGGGGCATGTAGCTGTGATCGCTTGTCTCCGGAGACTCCAAGAGCTCAGGAGAGTCGCTGGACCACCAGGAGTCGCCACTGTTGCTGGAGGAGCTGCAGGCGAGGCCTGCGGCGAGCTCAGCACCCGCCGTAGGGTCGTCTTGGCGACCTCCTTCAGGGCAGCACTCCAGGCGGCGGCCTTCCTCGTCGAAGACCTTGAAGAACAACACGGAGGCGCGTTCATACTTGAAGCGGATCGCAAGGTCACCCTCCGCACGGCAGACTCGGGCAATCTTGCCCCAGCCTCGGGTCATGAAGATCTTCCCGGAGGCAATGGCTCCAATCTCCGCTCTAGTCGCTGGGGCGTCGTAGTCGGCGTGTTGCAGCCAAAGCTCACGAAGGCCCCTCGGCGGCATCTCGGTGGCAAAGAACTGCGGGAGGCATATCCAGGTGCTTGGGGGAATCGCCGCCCACAGCACGAACTCGCGCGAGGAGTCCGCGTCATGGACCCCTGGGGCGACGGCATGCGCCTCCGCGGCACGACGCAACGGCTCTGGCGCGGGCAGCGCCGCTCACTGCTCCTCCCTTCGGAATCATCGACGTGAGCATACAAGGGCAGCGGGTACCCAGGAGGCGGCCTTTCGTACCAAGACCGCGACACCACCGGCCTCACGACCATCTCGCGGCGATGAGACCTCCTCTTCTTCGGCGGGAGCACCTCAGGCTCAGTAAGGGGAGCCTTTCCCTTCTCTGCGGCCGAGAACCTCCGGATCGGTGCCATGTCTGCACAAACAAGGAGTGGAGCTAGGAAGGAGAAGAAGCAGGGGAGGCAGAGGAAGAAATGGGCGACGGGGGCTCTGCCCCCCTCCTCATTTATAGCAGGAGAAGGCCAACTAGCACCCCCACGATCACAGGTAATGATGGTTTTCCTTGCATGTCGTAGGGACTTGTCAAGTTGAGCAGTTGCCAAGGCAACATGGGGAAGCGGAGACGCCCATGTCCAATCAACCGCCACACGTCGACCAAGGCCGCAGGCTATTGGGGCCCACAGAGCTCCGCACTTGACCTTTGGCTTCGCCTCGAAGCCAAGCCCAAGCGCGCCTTGGGCCCGGGGGCTACTGTCACCGTTATGGGAACGGGGGTCCCCAGACTTGCCTGCCTGCGGCCCACAGCGTGACTTTGCTAGCAGGCCTGTACGGCCCATCTTCATCAACAAGGCATTCAAGACCTTCGCGAGGGGCCAAGCCTCGCGAGGCGGACGATGCAAGACCTCCTCAGGAGCGGCCTCGCCAGGCGGGCTCGTGAGGGGCAGAGAGTTCAAGGCCAAGCAAACCTCGCGAGGTTCTAGTGACGTGAGCCATGACAATCGAGACCAGGCGGGCGCCAGCACGCGCAGCGTCCTTGTTTCCTCTTTGGTGCTAAGGGGGCAAGCGCAGGCGCTAAGTACCGAGGCATCAAGCAAAGGTTTCCATACCGGTGCAACGAGACCAAGACCAGCAGGACGGCAAGACGAAGGTCACCGTGGAGCTCAAGACGGCGTCACCACCATAGCCTTTTGGAGGCGAAGACCACTTTTGCCTGGATAAGCTGTACTAGTTGTCCCCTTTTCAATTTGGCCGTTGTTGGCTCCCTTACCGCTCAATATTTGGGGAGAGGACCAGGGCCTCTATAAATAGGACTAGCCACCACCATAGCGAGGGGGGTCGATCGACCGGGGTTAATCAGATCCTCACACACACAAGTTCGCCAAGCACAAGAACACCTCAACCTGAGGAGGTTGTTCTTCCCTTGTACTGTTCATCCTCATCCCGAGAGGCAATCCACCACCACCACACTGGAGTAGGGTATTACACCACAACGGTGGCCCGAACCAGTATAAATCTTGTGTCCTTTGTGTTGTGGGTTCGTCGAGTTAGTTCGTAAGATCTTAGCTGAGCTAGGACGTGGATCGGTAGGGGGAGATCTTCGAGCGCACCCCAGTGTTCGAACCTTGAGGGTTTTGCCGGAACCCGTGACCCGACACACACCATTACGTTGTGGTGTTCCAGGTGGCATGAGTTGCGAAACTATTCCGCATTGTTTCAAATGAAGACCAAAGTCGTAACTCAAATATTCTCCTCCACGATCAGATCATAGAAACTTTATTTTCTTGTTACGATGATTTTCCACTTCACTCTGAAATTCTTTGAACTTTTCAAATGTTTCAGAATTATGTTTCATTAAGTAGATATACCCACATCTACTCAAATCATCCGTGAAGGTGAGAAAATAACGATATCCGCCGCGAGCTTCAATGTTCATTGGACCACATACATCAGTATGTATGATTTCCAATAACTCTGTTGCTCGCTCCATTGTTCTGGAGAATGGAGTTTTAGTCATTTTGCTCACGAGGCATGGTTCGCAAGTACCAAGTGATTCCAGAAGTCCATCAGAATGGAGTTTCTTCATGCGCTTTACACCAATATGAGCTAAATGGCAGTGCCACAAATAAGTTGCACTATCATTATCAACTCTGCATCTTTTGGCTTCAATACTATGAACATGTGTATCACTACTATCAAGATTTAGTAAAAATAGACCACTCATCAAGGGTGCATGACCATAAAAGATATTACTCATATAAATAGAACAACCATTATTCTCTGATTTAAATGAATAATCGTTTCGCATCAAACATGATCCAGATATAATGTTCATGGTCAATGCTGACACCAAATAACAATTATTTAGGTCTAAAACTAATCCCGAAGGTAGATGTAGAGGTAGCATGCTGACGGCGATCACATCGACTTTGGAACCATTTCCCACGCGCATCGTCACCTCGTCCTTAGCCAATCTTCGCTTAATCCATAGCCCCTGTTTCGAGTTGCAAATGTTAGCAACTGAACCAGTATCAAATACACAGGCACTACTGCGAGCATTAGTAAGGTACATATCAATAACATGTATATCAAATATACCTTTCACTTTGCCATCCTTCTTCTCCGCCAAATACTTGGGGCAGTTCCGCTTCCAGTGACCAGTTCCTTTGCAGTAGAAGCACTCAGTCTCAGGCTTAGGTCCACACTTGGGTTTCTTCACTTGAGCAGCAACTGGTTTGCTGTTCTTCTTGAAGTTCCCCTTCTTCCCTTTACCCTTTTTCTTGAAACTGGTGGTCTTGTTGACCATCAACACTTGATGCTCCTTCTTGATTTCTATGTCCGCAGCCTCTAGCATTGCGAAGAGCTCAGGAATCATCTTATCCATCCCTTGCATATTATAGTTCATCACGAAGCTCTTGTAGCTTGGTGGCAGTGATTGAAGAACTCTGTCAATGACACTATCATCAGGAAGATTAACTCCCAGTTGAGTCAAGTGGTTGTGGTACCCAGACATTCTGAGTATATGTTCACTGACAGAACTATTCTCCTCCATCTTGCAGTTGTAGAACTTATTGGAGACTTCATATCTCTCAATCCGGGCATTTGCTTGAAATATTAACTTCAACTCCTGGAACATCTCATATGCTCCATGATGTTCAAAATATCGTCGAAGTCCCGGTTCTAAGCCGTAAAGCATGGCACACTGAACTATCGAGTAGTCATCAGCTTTGCTCTGCCAGGTGTTCACAACATCTGGCGTTGCTCCTGCAGCGAGTTTGTCACCTAGCGATGCTTCCAGGATGTAATTCTTCTGTGCAGCAATGAGGATAATCCTCAAGTTACAGACCCGTTCGTGTAGTTGCTACCATCATCTTTCAACTGAGCTTTCTCTAGGAATGCATTAAAATTCAACGGAACAACAGCACGGGCCATCTATCTACAACAACATAGACATGCAAAATACTATCAGGTACTAAGTTCATGATAAATTAAAGTTCAATTAATCAAATTACTTAAGAACTCCCACTTAGATAGACATCTCTCTAATCATCTAAGTGATCACGTGATCCAAATCAACTAAACCATGTCCGATCATCACATGAGATGGAGTAGTTTTCAATGGTGAACATCACTATGTTGATCATATCTACTATATGATTCACGCTCGACCTTTTGGTCTCAGTGTTCCGAGGCCATATCTAAATATGCTAGGCTCGTCAAGTTTAACCTGAGTATTCTGCGTGTGCAAAACTGGCTTGCACCCATTGTATGTGAACGTAGAGCTTATCTCACCCGATCATCACGTGGTGTCTCGGCACGACGAACTATAGCAACAGTGCATACTCAGGGAGAACACTTATACCTTGAAATTTAGTGAGAGATCATCTTATAATGCTATCGTCGAACTAAGCAAAATAAGATGCATAAAGGATATACATCACATGCAATCGATATAAGTGACATGATATGGCTATCATCATCTTGTGCCTTTGATCTCCATCTCCAAAGCACTGTCATGATCACCATCGTCACCGGCTTGACACCTTGATCTCCATCGAAGCATCGTTGTCGTCTCGCTACCGCTTAGTTATAAAGTAAAGCAATTACATGGCGATTGCATTTCATACAATAAAGTGACAACCATATGGCTCCTGCCAGTTGATGATAACTGTGTTTACAGAACATGATTATCTCATACAATAAAATTTAGCATCATGTCTTGACCATATCACATCACAACATGCCCTGCAAAAACAAGTTAGACGTCCTCTATTTTGTTGTTGCATGTTTTACATGGCTGCTACAGGCTGAGCAAGAACTGTTCTTACCTACGCATCAAAAACCAGAACGCGGTACAGTGATTGCTTTTTGATCTTCAGAAAGAACCCTGTTCATTGAATCCGATTCAACTAAAGTTGGAGAAAATGACACCCACCAGCCACCTATGTGCGAAGCATGTCGGTAGAACCAGTCTCGTGTAAGCGTACGCGTAATGTCGGTCTGGGCCGCTTCATCCAACAATACCGCTTAATCAAGAATCAACTAGTGACGGCAAGCAATATGTATATACCCACGCCCACAACTCCTTTGTGTTCTACTTGTGCATATAACATCTACGCATGAACCTGGCTCGGATGCCAGTGTTGGGGAACGTAGTAATTTCAAAAAAAATCCTACAGACACGCAAGATCATGGTGATGCATAGCAACGAGAGGGAAGAGTGTTGTCTACGTACCCTCGTAGACCGTAAGCGGAAGCGTTATGACAATGCAGTTGATGTAGTCCTACGTCTTCACGATCGACCGATCCTAGCACCGAAGGTATGGCACCTCCGCGATCTGCACATGTTTGGCTGGGTGACGTCCCATGAACTCACGATCCAGTAGAGTGTCGGGGAAGATCTTCGTTAGCATGACGGCGTGATGATGGTGATGATGATGCTACCGGAACAGGGCTTCGCCTAAGCACCGCTACGATATGACCGAGGTGGATTATGGTGGAGGGGGGCACTGCACACGGCTAAAAGATCAATGATCAACTTGTGTGTCTATGGGGTGCCCCTCCCCGTATATAAAGGAGTGGAGGAGGGGGAGGGGGCCGGCCTCCTAGGCGCGCCCCAAGGGGAGTCCTACTCCCACAGGGAGTAGGATCCCCCCTCCCTAGTTGGATTAGGAGAGAAGGAAGGGGGTGGAAGGAGGAAGGAAAGGGGGGCCGGCTCCCCTCCCAATTCGGATTGGGCTTGGGGGGGGGCGCCCCCTCCTTTGCTCCCTTCTCCTCTCTCCCACTATGGCCCAATAAGGCCCATATACCTCCCGGGGGGTTCCGGTAACCTCCCGGTTCATCGGTAAATGCCCGATCTCACCCGGAACCATTCCGATCTCCAAATATAGTCGTCCAATATATCGATCTTTATGTCTCGACCATTTCGAGACTCCTCATCATGTCCGTGATCATATCCGGGACTCAGAACTACCTTTGGTACATCAAAACACATAAACTCATAATACGATCGTCACCGAACGTTAAGCGTGCGAACCCTACGGGTTCTAGAACTATGTAGACATGACCGAGACACGCCTCTGGTCAATAACCAATAGCGGAACCTGGTTGCTCATATTGGTTCCTACATATTCTACGAAGATCTTTATCGGTCAAACCACATAACGATATACATTGTTCCCTTTGTCATCGGTATGTTACTTGCCCAAGATTTGATTGTCGGTATCTCAATACCTAGTTCAATCTCGTTACCGGCAAGTCTATGCTACATCCCGTAAATAACTCATTAGCTACATTGCTTGCAAGGCTTATAGTGATGTACATTACCGAGAGGGCCCAGAGATACCTCTCCGACAATCGGATTGACAAATCCTAATCTCGATCTATGCCAACTCAACAAACACCATCGGAGACACCTGTAGAGCACCTTTATAATCACCTAGTTACGTTGTGACGTTTGGTAGCACACAAACTGTTCCTCCGGTATTCGGGAGTTGCATGATCTCATAGCCATAGGAACATGTATAAGTTATGGAGAAAGCAATAGCAACACACTAAACGATCATCGTGCTAAGCTAACAGATGGGTCAAGTCAATCACATCATTCTCTAATGATGTGATCCCGTTAATCAAATGACAACTCATGTCTATGGTTAGGAAACATAACCATCATTGATTCAACGAGCTAGTCAAGTAGAGGCAAACTAGTGACACTCTGTTTGTCTATGTATTCACACATGTACTAAGTTTCCGGTTAATACAATTCTAGCATGAATAATAAACATTTATCATGATATAAGGAAATATAAATAACAACTTTATTATTGCCTCTAGGGCATATTTCCTTCACAACGTCCTCTACTTAAACACAATTTGCTTATTGAAACTCTAGGAGGTCCTCCTCCACCTAAAGCTGATCCTGTGTTCGAATTAAAACAATTGCCATACATTTTGAAATATGCTTACCTTGATGAAAAGAAGATATATCCTGTTATTATTAGTGCTAACCTTTCAGAACATGAAGAAGAAAGATTATTGAAGGTTCTAAGCAAGCACCGAGCTGCTATTGGATATACTCTTGATGATTTAAAGGGCATTAGTCCCACTCTATGTCAGCACAAAATTAATATGGAACCTGATGCTAAACCCGTTGTTGATCACCAATGTCGGTTAAATCCAAAGATGACAGAAGTGGTAAGAACGGAAATATTAAAACTTCTGGAAGTAGGTATAATCTATCCTATAGCTGATAGTAGATGGGTAAGCCCTGTTCATTGTGTCCCTAAGAAAGGAGCTATTACTGTTGTTCCTAATGATAAGAATGAACTTATTCCACAAAGAATTGTTACAGACATAGAATGGTAATTGATTTTAGAAAATTAAACAAAGCAACTATAAAAGATCATTACCCTCTGCCTTTTATTGATCAAATGCTTGAAAGATTATCTAAGCACACACATTTTTGATTCCTTGATGGATATTCTGGTTTTTCATAAATACTTATTCCTCAACCTGATCAAGAAAAGACCACTTTTACTTGTCCCTTTGGAACTTATGCTTACAGACGTATGCCTTTTGGTTTATGTAATGCACGCGATACCTCTCAAAGATGTACGACTGCTATATTCTCTAACTTTTGTGAAAAGATCGTTAAGGTTTTCATGGACGACTTCTCTGTTTATGGGAAGTCTTTTGATGATTGTTTAAGCAATCTTGATCGAGTTGTGCAGAGATGTGAGCAAACAAATCTTGTCTTGAATTGGGAGAAGTGCCACTTTATGGTTAATGAAGGCAATGTCTTGGGTCATAAAATTTCTGAAAGAGGTATTGAAGTGGACAAAGCTAAGGTTGATGCAATTGAGAAAATGCCATGTCCTAAAGATATAGAAGGCATTCGTAGTTTCTTAGGTCATGCTGGTTTCTATAGGAGACTTATCAAAGACTTTTCTAAAATTTCTAGGCCTCTTACTAGTCTCTTGCAAAAGGATATTCCTTTTGTTTTTGATGATGATTGTCTAGAAGCCTTTGAAACACTCAAGAAAGCCTTCATTTCTGCACCTATTGTTCAACCACCTGATTGGAACTTGCCTTTTGAAATTATGCGTGATGCTAGTGATTATGCTGTTGGTGCTGTTCTAGGACAAAGAGTTGATAAGAAACTGAACATTATTCATTATGCTAGTAAAACTCTAGACAGTGCTCAAAGAAATTATGCTACTACTGAAAAAGAATTCTTAGCAGTTGTGTTTGCTTGTGATAAATTTGGACCTTATATTGTTGATTCCAAAGTAACTGTTCACACAGACCATGCTGCCATTAAATATCTTATGGAAAATAAAGATGCTAAACCTAGACTTATTCGATGGGTTCTATTATTACAAGAATTTGATTTACATATCATTGATAGAAAAGGAGCTGAGAACCCAGTAGCTGATAATTTATCTAGGCTTGAAAATGTGCTTGATGACCCACTACCTATTAATGATAGTTTTCCTGATGAGCAGCTAGCTGCAATAAATGTTGCTCATAGTACTCCTTGGTATGCTGATTATGCTAATTACATTGCTGCTAAATATTTACCATCTAGTTTTACATACCAACAAAAAATATTCTTCTATGATTTAAGACATTACTTTTGGGATGACCCACATCTTTATAAAGAAGGAGTAGATGGTATTATTAGACGTTGTGTACTTGAGCATGAACAGGGACAAATCCTATGGAAATGTCACTCCAAAGCTTATGGAGGGCATCATGCTGGTGATTGAACTGCTCACAAGGTACTGCAGTCTGGAATTTATTAGCCTACTCTCTTCAAGGATGCCCGTAAGTTTGTCTTATCTTGTGATGAATGTCAAAGGATAGGTAATATCGGTAAGCGTCAAGAAATGCCTATGAACTATTCACTTGCTGTTGAACCATTTGATGTTTGGGGATTTGATTACATGGGACATTTTCCTTCCTCTAATGGGTATACACATATTTTGGTTGCTGTTGATTATGTTTCTAAATGGGTAGAAGCTATCCCAACCAGTAGTGTTGATCACAACACCTCTATTAAAATGCTAAAGGAAGTTATTTTCCCAAGGTTTGGAGTCCCTAGATATTTAATGACTGATGGTGGTTCACACTTTATTCATGGTGCTTTCCGTAAAATGATTGCCAAGTATGATGTTAGCCATAGAATTGCATCACCTTATCATCCTCAATCTAGTGGTCAAGTTGAACTTAGCAATAAAGAAATAGAATTAATTTTGCAAAAGACTGTCAATAGGTCCAGGAAGAATTGGTCTAAGAAATTAGATGATGCACTTTGGGCTTATAGAACAACATATAAAAATCCTATGGGTATGTCTCCTTACAAAATGGTTTATGGAAAAGCTTGCCATTTTCCTCTTGAGTTAGAACATAAAGCATATTGGGCAATCAAAGAACTCAATTATGATTTCAAACTTGCCGGTGAACAGAGGTTATTTGATATTATATCATTAGATGAATGGAGAACCCAAGCTTATGAAAATGCAAAATTATTCAAAGGAAAAGTTAAAAGATGGCATGGCAAAAGAATCCAAAAGCATGAGTTTAAAGTCGGAGAATATGTTCTTTTGTACAACTCTCGTTTCAGATTCTTTGCAGGAAAACTCCTCCCAAAAGGAAGGCCCATATGTCATCGAGGAGGTTTATCGGTCTGGAGCCATCAAAATAAATAATTCCAAAGGTACTAACCCGAAGGTTGTAAATGGGCAACAAATAAAATATTATATCCCAGGTACGCCCATTAATGTTGAAAGTAACATTATCCAAACTTTGACACCGGAAGAACACATAAAAGAGTCCTTCCAGAACACTCCAGAATCGTGAAAATAGGGAGGTATGTGATATGGTAAGTAAACGGACTCCGAAAAATCCGCAAAAATGTATTTTATCAGTTTTGGAATATTTAAAAATTTAGGAAATAAATAAACCTCCAGGAAGCGTACCCTGGTGGGCACAAGACACCAGGGCGCGCCAGGCAGCCTGGCGCGCCCAGGTGGGTTGTGCCCACCTGGGACACCTTCCGTACTCCATTTTTCTTCTGTATGCTTGTCCTCCAAGATAAAAAATCTATATATACTTCCAGAACCTGTCGATCACCGTATCACGAAGAAATCTCCTGTTCTCTTTTCTTGCTGTTTTCTGTCAGATTTGTTGAGCCAGGCATCATGTCTTCTTCTTCCTCCAACAATGTGGAAGAGGATGCTTGGTTGATGAAGATAGATCTGAAGAGAGAAGAGCCTGCGGAAGCCGTCGGGGGAGATGAGAGCAAGGAGGTTACCGTAGATTAGCCTCCAGTCTTCGAACAAGCACTGCCAGCTGAGGAGGAGGAGGAGGTTACCGTAGATTATGCTGAGATTGAAGCCTTTCACATCATTGAAATAGTTCGCATACAAAATAAGTATCTCACTCATGAGAATATTCTGCATCAAGAGCACATCACCCACCTCCGGAGCGTCATCTGTCGATTGGAGAATCTCTTGATCCTTAAGGATAGGATCGCTTCATCACCACCACCGTCTTCTTCACCACCAAAGGAAAATTGAGTATCGGGTATGGGCACTCCCCTTGGCTTCCACCAAGCTAGGGGGAGGTGCCCTGGTATTGTATCATCCCACTATCCTTTTGCTTTTACTTATTTTAGTTCGATATTTTTGCTTTAGATGAATAAAAGTTTAGTTCGATCCTTTCTTTTCGAGAGTTTGCTTAGTGATCTATCCTTGTAATCGTGTGCAAGTTATATAATAAAGTTTAGTTTGAGTTTTCACTTTCTTTACTTTCATGTTGCAATTAAAGAAAAGAAATAAGAAAGAAAAATAGAAAGGAAATAAATAATGAAAAAGATCATATACTAATCCTATGGTAGGTGATGACACCACATAAGGAAAAGTATAAGTAGAAAATTTTATTAGAGATTGACAAACATAGCATTAGTCAATGATGCAACTCATGAAAGAATTAATAAGGGAAGAGAAGATTCACATATAAATATACTATCCTATAAATCTTTTGTGATTGTGAGTCCTCATCAAAATATTATATACCAAAATTGTTGACGTTGGACAAGTAAGACAACTTAATGGTTTATGTTTGTTTATATTCACATAGAAGTCATATTGTCATAGATCCTTTAACATGTGGTGCTTGCCCCCTATCTTTGCTAGCCAAAAATTCCGCACTAAGTAGAGATACTACTTGTGCATCCAAAAACCCTTAAACCCAAATCTTATTTTCAAGTGTCCACCATACCTACCTAGGGATTGAGCAAGATCCCTCAAGTAAGTTCTCATCGGTGCAAAAAGGCAATAAAAATTGCTTCTAAATGTGTGAGATCATTTAATGTAAGAGAAAATTGAGCGTTGCATGAACTTGTGATGGTGAAGAATAAAAGCGAGAGACTGCATAATAAAGGTCGCTATCACAAGGGGCAATGTAACGTGATGTTCTTTTGCACTAAGGGGTTGAGCATACAAACAAATAAGCGCATGTCAACCTCTGCTTCCCTCTGCGAAGTGCCTATCTTTTACTTTTATGTGTTTACTTTTATGCAAAGAGTCAAAGTTGTCCTTCTATTCCTTTTTATTTTTCTCCTTTAACAAGCATCATGTGGTAAGGAAAGATCTAGGCACACATGTCCAGCTGAATATAGATGGCATGGGTTATTATTGTTGACATCACCCTTGAGGTGAGTACGTTGGGAGGCGAAACTATAAGCCCCTATCTTCCTATGTGTCCAGTTGAAATGTTTTTCTCATGTGTACGCGGTGAGTGTTAGCAATCATAGAAGACTATATGATGGTTGAGTATGTGGAGTTGCCTAAAGGCTCCGATACGTGACCCTTCCTGAAAAGATGAAGAATTGCAGTTGCAAAGTTGACTGAGAACATAGTTTGTTGGTTTTTAATAGAGTTTTTGCTTTATACTTCGATTATGTGATGAATTGTTACTTATTCATGAGAAGTATATAATAAAAGTTCTATGATGAAAGCCTTATGTTTAATTTTGTTGCAGTTATAATAATCAACATGATGCTACTATGCCTGTATTTTGTTTTTATCGACACCTCTCTCTCTCAAAGCATGTGGACATGTTTTTCGATTTTGGTTTTCGCTTGAGGACAAGCAAGGTCTAAGCTTGGGGGAGTTGATACGCCCATTTTGCATCATGTTTTCTTAATTTTATTTATAATGTTTTTATCCATAATAATACTTTTTGGAGTAATTCTAATGTCTTTTCTCTCATAATATTTAAGGTATACACAAAGAGGGAGAATTCTGGCAGCTGGAAATCTGGACTTGGAAAAGCTACGCCAGGCTACCTATTCTACACAACTCCAAATGAGCTGAAACTTCACAAGGGTTTATTATGGAATATTTGAGAATTATTGGAGTAAATAACTATCAGAGGAGGCCCACCAGGTGGGCACAACCCACCTGGGCGCGCCAGGGAGCCCAGGCGCGCCACGGTGGGTTGTGCTCACCCAGGCCCACCTCCGGTGCCCATCTTCTGGTATATAAGTCATTTTGACCTAGAAAAAAAATAAGGAGACTTTCGGGATGGAGCGCCGCCTCCTCGAGGCAGAACTTGGGCAGGAGCACTTTTGCCCTCCAGCGGAGCGGTTCTGCCGGGGGAACTTCCCTCCCGGAGGGGGAAATCATCGTCATCATCATCACGAACAAATCTCCCATCTTGGGGAGGGCAATCTCCATCAACATCTTCAACAGCACCATCTCCTCTCAAACCCTAGTTCATCTCTTATGTTCAATCTTGTTACCGGAACTATAGATTGGTGCTTGTGGGTGACTAATAGTGTTGATTACATCTTGTAGTTGATTACTATATGGTTTATTTGGTGGAAGATTATATGTTCAGATCCAATATGCTATTTAAGACCCCTCTGATCTTGAGCATGTTTATCGTTTGTGCGTAGTTACTTTTGTTCTTGAGGTCACGGGAGAAATCATGTTGCAAGTAATCATGTGAACTTGATATGTGTTCGATATTTTGATAGTATGTATGTTGTGATTTCGTTAGTGGTGTCATGTGAACGTCGACTACATGACACTTCACCATATTTGGGCCTAAGGGAATGCATTGTGGATTAGCAATTAGATGATGGGTTGCGAGAGTGACAGAAGCATAAACCCCAGTGTATGCGCTATTCCGTAATGGACCGATTGGATCCAAAAGTTTAATGCTATGGTTAGAATTTATTCTTAATACTTTTCTCGTAGTTGCGGATGCTTGCGGGAGGGTTAATCATAAGTAGGAGGTTTGTTCAAGTAAGAACAACACCTAAGCACCGGTCCACCCACATATCAAATTATCAAAGTACCGAACATGAATTAAGCCAACATGATGAAAGTGACTAGATGAAATTCCCGTGTACCCTCCAGAACACTTTGCTTATCATAAGAGACCGTTTTGGCCTATACTTTGCCCCAAAAGGATTGGTCTACCTTGCTGCACTTTTGTTACTACTATTGTTACTTGCTCGTTAAAAATTATCCTGCGATCAAACTACTCCGCTACTTACAATTTCAGCACTTGCAAACATTACCTTGCTGAAAACCACTTGTCATTTCCTTCTGCTCCACGTTGGGTTCGACACTCTTACTTATCGAAAAGAGATACAATTGATCCCCTATACTTGTGGGTCATCATTGACTAGCAGAGGAGAAATTTGATTTTGTTGTATGTGATGCATGGCAAGATACGAAAACACATGCATCCTCGACATGTGTAAACAGTAGGTTGGTGTACATGCATGCAAAGTTCCATGGGAGGGATATGAAAGTATTAAAAAAGCCAAAGAGGCGGCTATGAAAGGTACAACGTTAGGTTGATCAGGTTATGTTAGGCCCTATGACTAATGACACATAGGAACGTAGAAAGAACCTTACATGTATTGTTGAGCAACTTTTGGAGTAGGAGGAAGCATGTTAGTCGCAAAGATCTGTTGTGAACTAGATGTAAGAGAGATAGGAAGTTAGGAACACCAAGCTTTTCATGCTTTTGCCTTGGTCCGGCATAGACAAAATGTTATTAAGCGATTAATTATCCAAACAGTGACTCGATGGAAGGTATGGGTCACATGAAGCCACTGTTTTTAACTACTTCTCTTACTTGTTTTCCTGTGAAATTAATCAAACTGACCAAGGCTTGCTTGGTAAAATAAATCCCAAAGTCACTCAAGATATGAATGGTATGCTTTTGACACCTTTCTAAACTGAGGATGTTAAAATATAGTGTTTAGCAAAGGTGACTTAAAGGCCCCAAGGCCAGATGGATTGCATGCTCTTTTTTGTGAAAAGTTTTGGTATCTTATTAGAGAGGAAATCACAGCTAAAGTTTTCCATTGGCGAACAATGGCCATATTTGGATAATTTGAACGAAACAATTGTTGTGTTAATCCCCAAGATTGATACACATGACCTTGTCACTAAGTTTAGACCAATTAGTCTTTTCCATGTGATATGACGTTATATCAATGTGAGAGCCTGGCGTTATAGGAATGATGGACTACTCATGTCAACAAAAATCCCTTCTTTTTTGGAGCCCATTCGCAAATACCTCCAAAGTTAAGCACGTTTGGCTTGGAGCAATTTGAGAATGGGTGACTGATGTCGCTTGAACTACGTTGGTATTTCCCCAAAGAGGAAGAGATGATGCAGCACAACTACGGTAGGTATTTCCCTCAGTTATGAAACCAAGGTATCAATCCAGTAGGAGAACCAAGCAACACTATGTAAACGGTACATGCACACAAAGAACAAATACTTGCAACCTGACGCTTATAAGGAGTTGTCAATCCCTCTTACGGGTCATGGCGTAGGAAGTTGTCAAGTTGACGGGATAGAAATTGTGATAGATTGGATAAATAGATATCGAATAAACGAGACATAAAAGATGCAAATAAAAATGCAGCAAATTTTTTGGTTTTTTTAAATAATAGAGCTGAAAATAAAAATAAATAAAAATAGATCTCAAAGGCAAATAATAGATCGGAAAACAAATATGATAAAGAATAGACCCCGGGGCCATAGATTTCACTAGTGGCTTCTCTCAAGAGATAGCACACGGGGGGTAAACAAATCACTGCTGGGCAATTGATAGAACCTCAAATAATTATGACGATATCCAGGCAATGATTAATATATAGGAATCACGTCCAACATTAGTAGACCGACTCCTGCCTGCATCTACTACTATTACTCCCCACATCTACCGCTATCCAGCATGCATCTAGTGTATTAAGTTCATGGAGAAACGGAGTAATGCAATAAGAGCGATGACATTATGTAGACAAGATCTATTCATGTAGGAATAGACCCCATCTTGTTATCCTTAATAACAACTATCAATACGTGTCTTGCTTCCCCTTCTGTCACTGGGAAAGAACACCGCATGACCGAACCCAGCACAAAGCACCTCTTCCCATGGAAAGAAAAATCGATTTAGTTGACCTAACTAAACCAAAGATTCGAAGAAGAAATACGATGCTATAAATAATCATGCATATAAGAGATCAAAACTCAAATAACTTTCATGGATAAATAGATCTGATTATAAACTCAAAGTTCATCGGATCTGTCGGCGTTCTGGGAACGGGGGTCCCCAGACTTGCCTGCCTGCGGCCTGCGGCGTGGCTCAAGTGAGGGCCCAGCGTGGCCTATCTTCATCAGCTCAAGCTCAAGACCCTCGCGAGGGGCCAAGCCTCGCGGGGCGGACGACCGGAAGCTTCCTCAGAGGCAACCTCGTCAGGCAAGCTCGTGAGGAGGCGGAGAGATCAAGGCAGGGGTACCTCGCGAGGAACCCGTGACGCAAGCCATGACGATCGAGACCAGGCGGGCGCCAGGCGGGCGCCGGCCTGCGCAGTGTCCTTGTTTCCCCTTTGGTGCAAAGGGGGCAAGCACAGGCGAAGGCATCGGCAAAGGTTACCATTCCGGTGCAAGGAGACCAAGACCAACAGAGCGGCAGGACGGAGGTCACCGTGGAGCCCAAGACGGCATCATCACCAGTACTTTTGGCAGCCGAAGACCACCTTTTGTCAGAATAACTTGTACTAGATGTTCCCTTTCAAAATGGCCAATTGTTGGCGCCCTTCCCGCTCATTATTTGGGGAGAGGCCCAGGGCCTCTATAAAATAGAGCTAGCCACCACAGAGGAGGAGAGGACACCCTGGGAGAGATCGAGACACTCGGACATCTAGAAATCTGGTAGAGCCCTAGCAGAGATAGAGAGAGAAAGAGAGGCGACTGAACTCTCCCTAGCAGTTCACCGCACCAGCTCAAGAACACCTCTCGCGAGGCTGTTCTTCCCTTGTACTATTCATTAGCAGCCCCTGAGGCAATCCACCACACCACACACTGGAGTAGTGTATCACACCACAATGGTGGCCCGAACCAGTATAAATCTTGTGTCCCTTGTGTTGTTCGTTGTTTCCAGCTCAAATCACGCGAGGAGATTGGACGTAGATCGGTAGGGGAGAGATCTCCGCATGCACCCCAGTGTTCGAACCTCAAGGGTCTGTCGGAACCTGAAATCCGACATTTGGCGCGCCAGGTAGGGGTACGCCGGAATCTTTCTTCCGCTGTTTGCGTGTGATCTTCCGTCGTGTCCATGGCTGACGCTCGTCGGGCTCGCGCCGAGCGCCGGGCTGCTCTCGCCACCCGCGTCGCCCAGACAGCGCCCGTTGGCGGACGCCCTCGTCGTTCCCGTCGCCTGCCACCAATGCCGCCACCGGCCTGGTGGGGAACGAGCAGCAGACCTCGTTCCTACATCCTTCGGTACAGCGGGAAGGCCGCACCGCCACACCTTCGCCGACTCCAGCCGCTTCGTCGTCCCACGCCCGTCGCGCCCCCACGGACGCGCACGCCACGCTGCTCCTGGCAAGAGAGCTCTTGCACTACCGCCCCGTCGACGACCTCTACGAGGACTGGCTCGCCCGCATCACCGAGCTCGTCAGCGCCGCAGGGGGCTCCCCCTTTCCGTCCCTCTCGCTGCCTCGACCTCCATTCTGCGCAGGAGGCGGGGATCAGGAGGCGCCTCTACCACCTCCTCCCCAAGAAGGCGCCCTGGCTCCAAGGCGCACAGCCCCAGGGCGAGACCCTCCGCGTCCAGCGCCTGCGCAGCAAGAAAGGAGCTGCCAAGAGATCCCTCGTCCCCAAGAAGGTGCTCGCGCGCTCACAACGCCGGCGCGCCAAGATCGCGTCCCTGCACCTCCACGCCAAGACCCCACGCTGCTCCAAGCGGCGGCGCGCGGTAATCCCCAGGAACAAGCCCAGCACCAGCAAAAGGCACCGGTGGCCACAGCAGGCTGTCGTGCTCTCACCCCCGAGCTACGCAGCATCGCATGGCTAGGAAAGTTCAAGCCTGACTTGCCCCCTCGCTACGATGGCACGGCGGACCCAGCGGAGTTCCTACAGCTCTACGAGCTATGCATCGAAGCCGCCAACGGAGACAAAAGGGTCATGGAGAACTAGTTTCCCATGGCGCTCAAGGACGGGGCCCGCACCTGGCTCCTGAAGTTGGCTCCTGGCACAATCTCCTCCTAGGATGAGATGCGCACTCGCTTCATCGCCAACTTCCAGGTCACTCGCGACCGGCCCCCGGCCGTGAGCGATCTACGCCGCATCAAGCAGCAGCAAGGGGAAACCCTGCAGAAATACATCCAACGCTTCAACGACGCTCGCCTCAAGATCCCTAAGGTGACTGAAGAAGCCATCATCTCGGTGTTCTCCGATGGCGTATGCGACATCAAGATGAGGGAGGAGCTAGCAATCCATGAAGACATGTGCACATCCCTGGAGCTGTTCAACTTGGCAACCAAGTGCGCCAGGGCTAAGGAAGGGCGCCTTTCCCTCCTCGAACTCCCGGCTGCCGATCCAGAAGAGAAGAAACCCAAGGCCAAGGACGTGAAGCGCAAGGGGGCTGCCGTGCTTGCAGCGGAACCAGACACCAAGCGAGGCAGGGATCAGCCTGGGTCATCCAAGGGCAGCCGATACTACGTGTACCACGACCTCCACACCCACAACACCAACGAATGTCAAGAGCTCAGGGCCGTGAGAGATGGGCGTATCGGCCGACGCCCCGAGCGCAACGACAGGGGCTATGGACGAGGAGGAGGAAGAGGTGGAGGACGATGGGAAGACCGTGGCCCTCGCCAAGGGTGGCATGACTAACCTCGCGAGGATCGCTGGCAGGACCAGCCTCGCGAGGGAGGCTGGAGAGATCAGCCTCGTGAGGATCGCCCGCACGGCAACGCAGGCCTCCCTCCTCTGCCTCCACCGCCAAGGAGGAACGAAGACCAACATCAAGACGAGGGGGCTGGGGGCTTCCAGGAGCCGCACACAATCGCTTGCATCTTGGGTGGCGCGCAGGCCCCAGCCTCACAGCGCATCTTCAAGCAGTTTGCTCACGAGGTGAATGCAGTCCTCCCCAAGCTTGAGGCCACGCGCCCTCTCAGGTGGTCCGCGTGCGCTATCACGTTCAGCTCAGCAGATCAGCTCAAGTGTGCAGCAACGGCCGGAGTCCTCCCAATGCTTTGCTCCCCAGTCATCACCAACATGTAGGTCACCAGGACCCTCATTGATGGCGGAGCAGGACTCAGCGTCCTGTCCGTCGAGACGTTCGACAGTCTCCAAGTGCCGTACGATCATCTTCAGCCAACCAAGCCATTCTCAGGAGTCATTGATGGTTCCACTGTTCCCATAGGGCAGGTTCGCCTTCCAGTCACCTTCGGGCAGCACAATAACTACCGCACCGAGCTCATCGACTTCGACGTCGCCCACATCCGTCTGCCATACAACGCCATCTTCGGGTACCCAGCCCTGGCCAAGTTCATGGCAGTGACTCACCATGGATACAATGTCCTCAAGATGCCAGGAAGCGGTGGAGTCATCACCGTACCCTGTGAAGAAAGGGACGCAGTGTATTCACTCGAGCGCGCGTTCAAAGCCGCAGCTATCGAAGACCCGGACCACAGGAACGGAAGACTTCCCGAGGCGACCCTTAAGAAGAAGAACATTTCACCTGGCCCAAGCCATAAGGAGGCAGGCACCTCCGGAGGTGTTGCGTCAGGATCTGCGCCCAATCAGGGAGCGCCGCCCTCTCTCGCATAGGAAGGCGCGCCCGGCGCCCTCCTCAGGCAGGGCTCGGGGGCTCTTTCTTGGAGAACCACCAACCTTGCCAAGGTCGCGAGGGAGGCGCTCGGGCACCACTTGGAGGGGTGCTTCTAGGCACGTTTCCCTCAGGAAGATACAAGGCAAGGAAGACCACACCCTCAGGAGTTCATCGCAAGAAACACCCATGAGCTACAGGAGTTGAGAGTCATGCGCGGCAGCCGCCGCTTGCCCACCGAGGCCCCACATCCAGGCGAGGATGGTGGGCTGCGCGTCTGCGTCGACGTACCAGGGCTCAACCGAGCCGCGTCTCAGGAGCGCATTTGGCCTTCGCGCGTGGGGCGTTGCGAGGGTCCACCTCACAGCTACGTTCGCATGCCTATCGGCCTGCCGAACGCGGTCGCCGCTCATCAGCGCCTGCTGAGGAGCATTCTGGAGGTTCAGGAGGTCAGACATCGTGCGGTCCTGGCGGAGATGGAGATGGCTCTCGGAGACCCGCCTGTGCCCCCGGAGCCTCCCGAGGCTCCTGGGCCTGGGGGCTCGTGAGGGTCGACGCCTCCATCACGCATCGCCCGCTCCTTCAACATCACCCCATATTCAAACGACACCAGGTGACATCTTTCTAAGTCCCGTTTTTAGCTGGGAGCGCCCACAGGGCTACATTATTCCCAGGTCGCGTGGGTCCGTCCCTGCGGCATGTATCCGTTTTACTTATGCTCTTTACTTACCTTGTTTTGGGCGCCCCTCGGGCTGCATCATCCCCGAGCTGCTCGGGCCTGGCCCAACGGCGTTTGCTTTTCTCGTGTCTATTTAAATGAATTTCCTCCTGCGTGCTTAACACACCCGACCTAATCGCCTGCTTGATTGACGCCTACCTATGGAGCTGCTCGCTCTGGCACGGCGTCTGCGCACGGGTCCGTCCCTGCAACGCCGATAAATCTGAGTGGTCGAGCTCTGGACGCGGCAGCCCCGCAAGGCGCCACCTCACCAGGCCCTCAGTGCCCCAATCACTCCCCCGGAATGACCAAAGGTTGGCTGGCAACCGTAACAACAGGTCTTGTTTCTCTTCATGATTGGTGTGCAGGACCTACTCCAGGAGCAACGCTAGGGACATCGCGAGCTGTCTCTCCCTCTCTCCGGCACGGACCGCTTGCACCTTAATAGGGGGGTGCCTGAGCATCGCGACTCATGGGCTCCTACTGGCTCTCCAGCCCTCACCCCTGGCCTTGACCCACGGTATCACGACCTATCATACCAGCGGCGGCTGAGCTCGCTCGAGGGCCGGGACCTGAGGACGTAGAGCATTAAGGAAAGTGAGGGGGAGTGGGAAGAAGCTCGCGAGGACCTAACCCAGCAGCGCCTCAGCTGCCACCGCTCGAGCCAGGCGCGTCGTCGAGGAACTACACCAAACTCAAGAGATAAGTCACGCCCTTACAAGAGTTGAACCAACGCAGTGCAAAAAACCCTCGGCCAGTGTGGCTCTGTCATGGATACATTGCCTTCCTTTCTCGCCCAGTGAGGGCTTCTTGAGCACTAAAGGGGACCTCCCGAGCATCGCGACTCGGGGGCTCTTACCGGACCTCGGGCCGCTCACCTCCTGGCCTTGACCACAGCATCACGACCTGGCATACCAGCGACGGCTTAAGCCTACCTGGGGACTGGGACCTGTCAGCATAGAGCGCCAAGTCCTCACGAGGATAGAAAGGGGGAGCCGAGCCGAGACAGGACAAGCACCTAGCATTGATTCATATAAAGGATATAATATTCATAAAAGACATGGAAGATGCCTTAACCCCCACAGGGTGTTGCTTTGATTCCTCGCAGGGAACAAGAGTACTAATCCTAAGGAACGCTAATCGCCCGAACCTCCGCCAGGGACGCCATCATCAACAGTGGGCTGCCCAACGTCGACGCCAACCCCATCCAGATCAGCGGCGTCGGCGGCTGGACGCAGCTGCCCCGCTCCGAGCACCGCACGAGCTCGGGGGCTCGTAGCTGTCGTCGCTCGTCTCCGGAGTCGCGAGGGCCTCGGGGGAGCCGCTCGATTCCCCAGCTCCTCCGCTGCTGCCTGAGGAGCTGCTGGAGGGCCGATGGGTGGGCCAGGTCCTCACCGGTTCATTGCCTCTGCCGCTCTCCCTGGGGCAGCACTCCAGCCGGCGTCCTTCAGCGTCGAAGACCTTGAAGAACATCAGGGAGGCGCCATCGTATTCAAGATGAATTACGAGGGCACCTATTGTCCGGCAGACCTGGGCGATTTCGCCCCAGCCCCGGGTCATGAAGACCTTGCCCGGAGCGACGACCGCGACCTCTGCTCCGGTTGCAAGGGTGCTGCAGTCAGCATGCTGCAGCTAGAGCTCCAGAGCCCCGCTCGGCGGCATCTCGAAGGCGAAGGAAGGAGGGAGGCGAATCCAAGAGCTTGGAGGCATGGCGGCGTGGAGCACGAGCTCGCGAGAGGAGCGTTCGGCGTGGACTCCAGGAGGAACGACACACACCACCATGACTCGCCGGCGTCGACGGCGGCATCGTCGGTGTTGCTCGACGCCTTCTCCCCGAGGACCTACGACGCGGGCATACAAGGGTAGTGGATACCCAGGCGGCGACTGCTCGTACTAGGGCCTCGGTGCCTCCGGCTGAGCACCCACATCTCGAGGACGAAGGACTAGCCGTTTCTTCGGCGCAAGTAGGTCAGGACCCTCTCGGGGGGCCTTTCCCTTCTCTTCTACGGAGAACCGGCGGATTGGAGCCATTGGCGTAAGGAGAAGCAAGAACGAGGAAGAAGAAGGAAAGGGGCGGCAGCAAGGATGGACTGAAGGGGCTCGCACAGCCCCATACTTATAGCCGGAGGAGGCCAACCGTCGAGCACCACGACCGCAGGTAATCATGACTGGTTTCTCTGCATGCAGGGACTTGTCAAGTCGTGCGGTCGCCGAGGCATCGTGGGGAAGCGCAGACGCCCACGTCCAATCAATCGCCATGCGGCGCCCAAGGCCGTAGGCTATTGGGGCCCGCGGCACGACGCGCTTGCCCCTTCGCTTCCCTGCTAGGCCAAGCCCGGGCACGCCTTGGGCCCAGGGGCTACTGTCGGTGTTCTCGGAACGGGGGTCCCCAGACTTGCATGCCTGCGGCGTGGCTCAAGTGGGGGCCCAGCACGGCCCATCTTCATCAGCTCAAGCTCAAGACCCTCGCGAGGGGCCAAGCCTCGCAGGGCGGACGACCGGAAGCTTCCTCAGAGGCAGCCTCGTCAGGCAGGCTCGCGAGGAGGCGGAGAGATCAAGGTAGGGGTACCTCGCGAGGAACCCATGACGCAAGCCATGACGATCGAGACCAGGCGGGCGCCGGCCTGTGTAGTGTCCTTGTTTCCCCTTTAGTGCAAAGGGGGCAAGCACATGCCAAGGCATCGGCAAAGGTTACCATTCCGGTGCAACGAGACCAAGACCAACAGAATGGCAGGACGGAGGTCACCGTGGAGCCCAAGACGGCGTCATCACCAATACTTTTGGCAGCCGAAGACCACCTTTGGTCAGGATAACTTGTACTAGATGTTCCCCTTCAAAATGGCCAATTGTTGGCGCCCTTCCCGCTCATTATTTGGGGAGAGGCCCAGGGCCTCTATAAATAGAGCTAGCCACCACAGAGGAGGAGAGGACACCCCGGGAGAAATCGAGACACTCGGACATCTAGAAATCTGGTAGAGCCCTAGCAGAGATTGAGAGAGAAAGAGAGGCGACTGAACTCTCCCTAGCAGTTCACCGCACCAGCTCAAGAACACCTCTTGCAAGGCTGTTCTTCCCTTGTACTGTTCATCAGCAGCCCCTGAGGCAATCCACCACACCACACACTGGAGTAGGGTATTACACCACAACGGTGGCCCGAACCAGTATAAATCTTGTGTCCCTTGCGTTGTTCGTTGTTTCCAGCTCAAATCACGCGAGGAGATTGGACGTAGATCGGTAGGGGAGAGATCTCCGCATGCACCCCAGTGTTCGAACCTCAAGGGTCTGTCGGAACCCGAAATCCGACATTTGGCGCGCCAGGTAGGGGTACGCCAGAATCTTTCTTCCGCTGTTTGCGTGTGATCTTCCATCGTGTCCATGGCTGACGCTCGTCGGGCTCGCGCCAAGCGCCGGGCTGCTCTCGCCACCCGCGTCGCCTAGACAGCGCCCGTTGGCGGACGCCCTCGTCGTTCCCGTCGCCTGCCACCAATGCCGCCACCGGCCCAGTGGGGAACGAGCAGCAGACCTCGTCCCAACATCCTTCGGTACAGCGGGAAGGCCGCACCGCCACACCTTCGCCGCGCGCACCCCAGTGTTTGAACCTCAAGGGTGTGCCAGAACCCGAAATCCAACAGGATCCCAACAAACACATCGCAAAAAAGAGTTACATCAAATAGGTCTCCAAGAGACCATTGTATTGAGAATCAAAAGCGAGAGAGAAAGCCATCTAGCTACTACCTAGGGACCCGTAGGTTTACAACGAACTACTCACGCATCATCGGAGAGGCACCAATGAGGATGATGAACCCCTACATAATGGTGTCTAGATTGGATCTCGTGGTTCTGGAACTTGCGGCGACTGGAATTGTGTTTCTCGACTCCCATAGGGTTTCTGAAATATTTGGGTATTTATAGGGAGAAGAGGCGGTGTGGGAGGCCACCGAGGTGGGCGCGACCCCCCTGGGCGTGCCTGAGCCCCCAGGCGCTCCCTGGTGGGTTATGATCCCTCGGAGCTCCCCTCTGGCACTTCTTCGGCCCAATAGGTGTCTTCTGGTGTGACGCCCCGAGACCGTTGCGCCAGGTGTCTTCTAGTTATAACTTGCATCCGTCCGGGTTCCCCCAGTTCCGTCCGTTGTCCGTTCTGAGCCTAGACACACTCGCATGCACCCGCGGCACCCCCGAAATATTATTTTATAAGTGGCCGGAAAATGTTCTCGGAATGGGTTGAGAGTTGGCGTGCGGTGTTGTTATGTTGTCAGTAGGTCGCCTGCCAAGTTTCATCGCATTCGGAGTTCTTTTGATGCCCCAATGGATACACATAGCGGCATTATAGCCAGTCATACGTCGGACGTTTTCGGTCTCCGGAAATAGTTGCCGGGCTACACTCCTTCCCTCTCATCTCAGCCCAACCTCCTCTTCACATCCCACCAAACCCCCACTTCGACCGGAGCCATCGGATCGCGATCGGAGGGTCCGAAAACCCCCCAAAATCCCATAACCCTAGCTCTTTTGCTATATATGGACACCCCCTTGACCATTTCAGGCAACCTAGCCTCCCCCTACCCTCAGCCGCCACCTCCCACCTCATTTTTAGCGCCGGCCGCCCCTTCTCCACCACTTGTCGTCACCACAGCTGGCCGCGCCGCCACCTGACCGCACCTCCAGCCAACGCGCGCCTGCCACGCGCCCTCCTGCCTGCTCCCACCGCCGTGGCCCGCAACCAGCCTGCCCCAGGGTTGATCTGGGCCCGAGGCCGCCCGCCGTGAACTCGCGCTCCAGCACCCCCACTACTAGCCACGGATCCCCGCACCGCCGCCTCGTCCCGCGCTTTGCCTTGCCGGAGCGCGAGCGCTACACTTCCCCCGCCGCGCCGGTGAGTCCGCCTTGCCGGAGCCATCGTCCGCTGCCGTCCCAGGTCATCAGCGCCGCCGCCCCGCCCTCGTTTCCTCTCTGCTCCCTCTCCCTCATGAACTCTCTCTCTCTCTCTCATCTTCACAGGAGGAGCCCCGTCCGCGCCATGGATGCCCTGCCTCGTCAGATCCGAGATGGATCCATCCATTCCCGTTGTTCCACGCCCGGATCCGCGCCCCAGATCCTCCTCCGCGCCTCCCCGTCGGTGAGCCGCCGTCATCCGCGCCATGGTTGCTGTCCTCCTCCTTGCTCGTGAGGGGGCACGAGGACGACGAGCAGGAATTGTAGCCCAGATCCTCAAGGCCCATTCGGCCGCCCAACGGCCTGCCTCCTCCTCCACCGTACCGGGCCTTGCCCCAGGGTGAGTAGGCCCGCACTCTGTATCCTCCTCATGGACAGCTAGAATCGGCCCATAGGTTTTTTTTCCGCTGCTGTGATTTTCACAATTTCCAGAGACTACAGTTTTGTAGAAAACCCCCTGCTGTTCATGCATATAATAACTCTCAAACCGTGCATCGGATTAAAATAAATTATATATGAAATATGACTAGAATTTCATCTAGTTTCATAATATGCAACTTTCATCTATGTTTATAATTTTTAAACTTGTTGTTTGTTCATTTTGCCCATATGCCATGTTAAAATGCTTTAATTCATAACCAAATAACCGTAGCTCCGATTTTAATAAACTTTATATGTAAATGGGGTAGAAAATTGCCTAGTTTAACATGGTGGACTTTCTTTGCATGTTTAACAACTCTAAAATATGCTTTAGGACAGAACAGTACCAAATCCATAATTTGCATATGGGGATTCTCCGGACTTGTTGTTTGATGTTCCGGCCTCATTTAAACTTGACTAGATAGTTAGTTTACTCATGCTTCACCTCTTGCCATGCTAACCAACATTTAATATTGTTGAGTACATAAATGAGAGAGAACTAAATAAGTCATGTGGTGTTTCGTCAATATGCAACTCGTTGCATATTGAGCTCCAATTAACTTGTAGTTTTGCTTGTGCACTTTGCCATGCCATGCCTCATTAAACTGGACATGCATCATATTTGGTTGTGCATCATGTCATGCTTATGTGATGGTTGTTTACTATGTTGTTTGCTTCTTTTCGGTGTTGCTTCTTCGGGTTAGTTCCGATAACGTCGCATTTGTGAGGATTTGTTCGACTATGTCCGTTCGTCTTCTTCATGGACTCGTTCTTCTTCCTTGCGGGATCTCAGGCAAGATGACCATACCCTCAAAATCACTTCTATCTTTGCTTGCTAGTTGTTTGTTCTATCACTATGTCGCGCTACCTACCACTTGTTATATCATGCCTCCCATATTGCCATGTCAAGCCTCTAACCCACGTTCCTAGCAAATCGTTGTTTGGCTATGTTACCGCTTTGCTCAGCCCCTCTTATAGTGTTGCTAGTTGCAGGTGAAGCTGAAGTTTGTTCCATGTTGGAACATGGATATGTTTGGGATATCACAATATCTCTTATTTATTTAATTAATCCATCTATATACTTGGTAAAGGGTGGAAGGCTCGGCCTTATGCCTGGTGTTCTGTTCCACTCTTGCCGCCCTAGTTTCTGTCATACCGGTGTTATGTTCCTTGATTTTGCGTTCCTTACGCGGTTGGGTGTTATGGGAACCCCTTGACAGTTCACTTTGAATAAAACTCCTCCAGGAAGGCCCAACCTTGGTTTTACATTTGCCTAACAACCTATTACTCTTCCTTGGGTCGGCCAACCCGAGGGTCATCTTTATTTTAACCCCCCTGGGCCAGTGCTTCTATACGTGTTGGTCCGAACCGAGCTGCCTGCGGGGCCACCTCAGGGAAACTTGAGGTTTAGTTTTACTCGTAGCTAGTCTCATCCGGTGTTGCCCTGAGAACGAGATACATGTGACTCCTATAGGGATTGTCGGCACATCGGGTGGCTTTGCTGGTCTTGTTTTACCATTGTCGAAATGTCTTGTAACCGGGATTCTGAGACTGATTGGGTCTTCCCGGCAGAAGGAATATCCTTCGTTAACCATAAGAGCTTGTGATGGGCTAAGTTGGGACACCCCTGCAGAGTTTAAACTTTCGAGAGCCGTGCCCGCGGTTATGTGGCAGATGGGAATTTGTTAATGTTCGGTTGTAGAGAACTTGACACTTGACTTAATTAAAATGCATCAACCGCGTGTGTAGCCGTGATGGTCTCTTTCCGGCGGTGTCCGGGAAGTGAACACGGTTCTTGTGTTATGCTTGAACGTAAGTAGATTCAGGATCACTTCTTGATCACTTCTAGTTCATGACCGTTGCATTGCTTCTCTTCTCGCTCTTATTTGCGTATGTTAGCCACCATATATGCTTCGTGCTTACTGCAGTTCCACCTCATTACCTTATCCTACCCATAATCTTAAATAGTCTTGATCTCACGGGTGTGAGATTGCTGAGTCCTCGTGGCTCACAGATACTTCCAGACAGTTGCAGGTGCCGATGATACCAGTGCAGATGACGCAACCCAGCTCAAGTGGGAGCTCGATCAAGATCTTGATCGTTGTTTTTGTTTCTTTTCCGGATGATCAGTAGTGGAGCCCAGTTGGGACGATCGGGGATCTAGCATTTGGGGTTGTCTTCTTTTACTTTGGTTCCATAGTCGGACCTCTGATTGTACCTTGGATGATGTATGATTTTTTATGTATTGTGTGAAGTGGCGATTGTAAGCCAACTCTTTATCCCTGGGATGTGTGAAGATTACCCCTCTTACGACAAGCCTACCATGCGGCTATGCCTCTAAGTCGTGCCCCGACGCATGGGAGATATAGCCGCATTGTGGGTGTTACATGTTGGTAATCAGAGCCATCCCCGACTTAGGAGCCCCCTGCTTGATCGAATCGCTGACGTTGTTGAGTCTAGAACAAAACATTTTGAGTCTTAGGATTATATATATCGGAGAGTAGGATTCATTTTACTCCTCAGTCCCTTCGTCGCTCTGGTGAGGCCTCCTAACGTAGAGTTTTGACTCTTCTCTTCTCAAATTTCACGATTTTTTTAGGATCACGCGGGTATCTTGGAATCATTCCGATGGTTTTGTGACGAGACCATTGTTCTTGGTGCCTCCTGACATTTAGGGGTTGTGGCAGTGTCCCGGGGAGTTGGGCTCCGAGGTGTTGTCGTCATAGTTTTATCGTTGCAATTCTGGAATACCTGAGTTCGCCGACATCGAAAATCTCTTTTATGCGGTTGTTGGTGAGATAACCTCGATGCCACCCAATACTGGGGCAGGAGTTCGGGAGTATTTCCATAACTCGTATAACGGATGCTTTTCGAAGGTTGAGGTACACGATTTCCGAAGGTTTCTTGGTTATGTGTTGAAGGATGGATACAGTTGGATGTAGGAATTGTTAGTTTGGGTGAGATATATGCTTCCCCTGTATCCCAACACCTAATTGCATAACCAGAAAGTTTCAGGAGTTTATAAGTGGGAATTCAAGTAGCTCCTCGAATAATCTTTCCAACAGACACATGATACGATATGGGATCTATCATATGTTTGTTCCGGCTTATTCTGCAAGCCAATCCTTTGTTTTGTTTTGTGTTGTGGTATTCGAGTTGCTTCAATGTCAAGTGTTGATCCCATACCTTCCCTAAGTGGTGTTCTCACACTTCCATGTGAAAACCAATCCTTCTTGATCATCAAGGTTGTCATGTCAATTCTTTCCAACCGATGTGATTCTCTTCAAGATGATCCTATCATTTTTCCATCCGCCAGATCAACTCAAAGTCTTCTCAACGTTATTTGTTTCATCCGTCCCAAGTTGCCTTTGTTTTCCCGCCCTCCCACACTTTTCTTTTTCTTCAAGGACTCAGATTTCTTAATCAAGCATTCTTTTATTGATGGGAAGTCTCTCCATTCTTTTCCGCCACTGTTCTTATCCGGTGATTCTCAGGAAGATACTAACGGAGCTTCAAGTTCATCATTCTTCTTCTTTTCTTCTCCGGTGGATTCAATTTAAGCTTTGTCGATCAATTCCTTTCCTCGTTTCAAATGTTTTCTCATGTCGGTGCACCTCTTAATCATCCACTTCTCGCTATTCAATTATTCCGGAGTGCCGAAGATATCTCAGAAGATTCCCGTTTCCATTCTCAGTTCGCTCAAGTTCTTTTGAGGATGTTATCTCATTCAAGCAACTTAATTCAACCGGCGCAATCTCCCTTTCAAGTAATCGTTCAACGGTGTTTATCTCTGAGTGGGCCCTAACCCACAGGTCTTTTCGCAGGATCTTACCTGACTTTTCTATTTTGCCGGTGTTACTCTCAAATTCTTTCAAAGTCGACGTAAGAATGAATTATCATCAGTCATATGTCTTTTTCCAAGATCTTTCAAATTCTTTTCATCGTTTGGTTCAACCTTTCTAATTTTTCATCCCAGAGTATCTCAACAATTCATGGTGGTGTTTCTCGTCGTCATTCTCAGATTTTGATGACCGAAGAAGAGATCCTCTTAAATCCTCACCCGTTTTTCCAAAGATGTGTAGTTCAAGCTTGATGCCATCCTCACAATTATTTTCGATTGTGAGATATTCTTTCACCCATCTGGAGCAATTCAAGAGTATTTTCGGTTTGATTCTCCGGAGGCCATCATTTCAGAAGATTTATTCATTCCAGCTTTCAGCTCTCGTTCTAGAAATCTTACCGGTGCATCATTCAAATATTCTCTAATCAGCTCGTGATCTCTTCGTTCTCTTGTATCAAAATTCCATCAAGTATCTTCATTCGTTCTCTAATTCTTACCGGTGATTTATCCCTTTACTTCGTTCTTTTCCAATTCTTACCGTGGTTCGTTCAAGATTCCCCTTCTCTTAGTATCATATCAATTCATTCGTTCTTTCCTAAAGCCTGCCGGTGGATCCATCAAGACCTTCCCAAGTTTACGCTATATCTCTCCTTTATCATTTCCAATCAGAATGAGTAGAATGCCAAATCTGTTGCTTGTCATCAATTTAATTGATGAAGGATAATCATAATGTAATTATTATTCTTGTTTCATCCAAGTGATTAATTCCTTATTCTGAAGGTTCATCAAAATTCTTGATTTCTTTTGTTCATCTTTCTTTTCCAGAGTTCCAAGTTTTTCCGCATTATATCATCGCGAAGCTCCATCTAAATCATCGCAAGGCTTTCACCTTGTGTTTTCAACTTCTCTTTCTTTTATCATCCTTATTACCGGAGTTCTTCAAGGAGGCTCTACATGGTGGTTCGTCAAGGATTCTTTTCATTCTTCAATTGTTCTTCAAGTTTTCTCTCGAAGCTAAAATCCGCCAAGCTATACTCTCAAATAAATATGGTGCTCAACACATGTTTGTTTTGAGGAGTTCAAGTATTCTTCTTGCATATCGAAGTGCAATTCTTTCTCTCTTATCTTGTGAGGTGGTGTTATGTCATTCTTGATAATTTCCCTTCGGGTGTCATGATTTCAACAGTTGTCAAGAATGAAATAGTTAAACCCATCAATTTCTTCGAGCATGAGCTCTTCTCAATCCATCAATCTCTTCATTGGAATTATATTGGGTTATATTTCACCTAAAGCCTTCCCTAAGGAATGTTGCTAATTGTGGTGTCTATCGATAATCCAAGTTTCCTCCTATTTCTCGCGGTGAAAGAAGTTTTTCATCTCTTTGGTGCTCTCACTCAAATCAATAGCTTCCTTTAGTGGCCGTTTGTCACCTCATAATGTTGAGATGTTTCCATAAGCCCACTACAAGCTTATTCTTTTCATTGTTGGTTTTCCAACAACTCTGTATAACCTTCTTGGAAGGGTGCTTTCCAAACTCATTTGTGGTAGAAGTTGGCATTTTCTTCTCCATTCTTTCATTCCAATGTTCGATCCTCTATTCTTTCTCCCGGAGGCATTGTGATGTTACTTTCTTCACCCATCATCTCGTTTTATCGAGGATCATGTTCTTTCCTTTGCTTATCCATTCAATCGGAGTGTCGTGTTCTCCATTCAACTTCTCTCATCTTATCAAGTTTTGCCTCCTTTCTCAACCGGGGTGCTATCTGAAATCTTTCTTACCCCTTGTGCCATTCTTTAAATAGTTTCGGAGGCAGTGTATTGTTGATTTCATCATGTATCCTCTCATCTTGTCAAGTTCATGTTCAATTCCTTCCATTTACAGTCGGAGTGCTGCCTAAATTATATCATTCTTATTCCTTCTCTATCTTGTTTTAACCGGAGTGTTGTGGCTATCATTCCTCTTCTAACCGGACTCTCGTCCAAGTGCTTTCATTTTGCCAAGCTCATATTCTTTACCTTCCATGTCCAACCGGAGTGTTGTCATAACTGATCTTTATTGTTCCTTATACATCTCGTCTCTACCGGAGTGCTTGCATGTACTTCTTGTCCATTTCAACCCTTTTCTTATGTCTTTCAACCTACAAGGTTCTACTAATGTTCCTTGTTCCTCTTTTCTAACGGAGTGTTTTCAACTTTGTTCATCTTTGTTGTATTCTTTCTTTCAATTTGTTCAACCTCGCAAGGTTCTTTGGTTTCACTCGTTTGTCAAAGAAGCAACTTAGTTTTACCTTTTCTCTTCCTATTCCGTTTCCCTCCGGTGCCATCCTAGATCTCAGGATGAGATCCTCTTGTAGTGGTGGAGTGTTGTGACGCCCCGAGACCGTTGCGCCAGGTGTCTTCCAGTTATTCACTGTCTTTGCCATGTCATTTTCTTCCGCATTGCATCTGCATGTTTTCAAAACTTGCATCTGTTCGGGTTCCCCCAGTTCCGTCTGTTGTCTGTTCTGAGCCCAGATACACTCGCCCGCGCCCGCGGCACGTCTGAAATATTATTTTATAAGTGGCCGGAAAATGTTCTTGGAATGGGTTGAGAGTTGGCGTGCGATGTTGTTATGTTGTCAGTAGGCCGCCTGCCAAGTTTCATCGCATTCGGAGTTCGTTTGATGCCCCAACAGATACATATAGCGGCATTATAGCCGGTCATACGTCGGACGTTTTCGGTCTCCGGAAATAGTTGCCGGGCTGCACTCCTTCCCTCTCATCTCAGGCCAACCTCCTCTTCACAGCCCACCAAACCCCCACTCTGACCGGAGCCATCGGATCGCGATCGGAGAGTCCGAAACCCCCCTAAATCCCCTAACCCTAGCTCTTTTGCTATATATGGACACCCCCTTGTCCATTTCAGGCAACCTAGCCTCCCCCTACCCTTAGCCGCCACCTCCCACCTTGTTTTCAGCGCCGGCCGCTCCTTCTCCGCCACTTGTCGCCGCCACAGCTGGCCGCACCGCCACCTGACCGCCCCTCCAGCCAACGTGCGCCTGCCACACGCCCCCTGCCCGCTCCCACCACCGTGGCCCACCGAAGCTCGCAACCGGCCCGCCCCAGGGCCGATTTGGGCCCGAGGCCGCCCACCGTGAACCCGCGCTCCAGCACCCCCACCGCCAGCCGCGGATCCCCGCACCGCCGCATCGTCCCGCGCTTTGCCTTGTGATACGTCTCCAACGTATCTATAATTTTTGATTGCTCCATGCTATATTATCTACTATTTAGGACTATGTTGGGCTTTATTTTCCACTTTTATATTATTTTGGGGACTAACCTATTAACCGGAGGCCCAGCCCAGAATTGCTGTTTTTTTTCCTATTTCAGTATTTCGGAGAAACAGAATATCAAACGGAGTCCAAACGGAATGAAACCTTCGGGAACGTGATTTTCTCACCGAACGTGATCCAGGAGACTTGGACTCTACGCCAAGGCATCAGAGAGGCGATCACGAGGGTGGGGGGCGCCCCCTAGGGCGCGCCCCCCTGCCTCGTGGGCCCCTCGGTGCTCCACCGACGTACTCCTTCCTCCAATATATATACCTACATACCCCCAAATGATCAGAACAGGAGCCAAAAACCTAATTCCACCGCCGCAACTTTCTGTATCCACGAGATCCCATCTTGGGGCCTGTTCCGGAGCTCTGTCGAAGAGGGCCGTCATCACGGAGGGCTTCTACATCATCGTAGCCTCTCCGATGAAGTGTGAGTAGTTTACCTCAGACCTTCGGGTCCATAGTTAGTAGCTAGATGGCTTCTTCTCTCTTTTTGGATCTCAATACAAAGTTCTCCCCCTCTCTTGTGGAGATCTATTCGATGTAATCTTCTTCTTTTGCGGTGTGTTTGTTGAGACCGATGAATTGTGGGTTTATGATCAAGTCTATCTATGAATAATATTTGAATCTTCTCTGAATTCTTTTATGTATGATTGGTTATGTTTTCAAGTCTCTTCGAATTATCCGTTTGGTTTGGCCAACTAGATTGGTAGTTCTTGCCATGGGAGAAGTGCTTAGCTTTGGGTTCGATCTTGCGGTGTCCTTTCCCAGTGACAGAAGGGGCAGCAAGGCACGTATTGCATCGTTTCCATCGAGGATAACAAGATGGGGTTTATTTCATATTGCATGAACTTATCTCTCTACATCATGTCATCTTGCTTAAGGCGTTACTCTGTTTTTAACTTAATACTCTAGATGCATGCTGGATAGCGGTCGATGAGTGGAGTAATAGTAGTAGATGCAGAATCGTTTCGATCTACTTGTCACGGACATGATGCCTATATACATGATCATGCCTAGATATTCTCATAACTATGCTCAATTCTGTCAATTGCTCAACAGTAATTTGTTCACCCACCGTAGAATACTTGTGCTCTTGAGAGAAGCCACTGGTGAAACCTATGGCCCCCGGGTCTATTCTCATCATATTAATCTCCATCACTTTAATCTTGCTTTGCTTTTTTACTTTGCCTTTTACTTTTCACTTTGCATCTCTATACCAAAAATACCAAAAATATTATATCTATCAGATCTCACTCTCGTAAGTGACGGTGAAGGGATTGACAACCCCTAATCGCGTTGGTTGCGAGTAGCTATCATTTTGTGCATGTACGAGGGACTTGAGCGTGGCCTCCTACTGGATTGATACCTTGGTTCTCAAAAACTGAGGGAAATACTTATGCTACTCTGCTGCATCATCCCTTCCTCTTCGGGGAAATCCAATGCAAGCTCAAGAGGTAGCAAGAAGGATTTCTGGCGCCGTTGCCTGGGAGGTTCGCGCAAGTCAAGATTTGACTCCCGACAACGAGCCATTTCTGGCGCCGTTGCCGGGGAGTCTGCGCAAAAGTCAACATACCAAGTACCCATCACAATCCCTATCTCTCGCATTACATTATTTGCCATTTGCCTCTCGTTTTCCTCTCCTCCACTTCACCCTCGCTGTTTTATTCGCCCTCTCTCTCTCTATTCTCCTTCTCCTCCCTCTCTTTCTCTATTTGCCTCTTCTGGCCCATTTCCTTTTTGTTTGCTCATATGGTTGGAATAGTCATTTATTTATTACTAAACAGAGAACCTAAGATTTATGGATCCTCATCCGCTTGCTAATCTTTTTAAGAGATCCAGTTATGTTGAACCAATTGCTAGTGAGTTTTGTGCACTAGATTATCTTTATGAAGTTTTGCTTGAAATTCATGAATCTGAAAATTGCGATGAAGTATATTATGAAGTGATTCATGATAGATCTTTGAATAAAAAGCATGATTGCAATGATGTTATTATAAATTCTATTAATGACAATTGTGCTAATAATATGCAAAACCCTAAGTTTGGGGATGCTAGTTTTGTTATGTCCTCTACTTGTTGCAATGATCATGATTGGGGTGATTCTTCTTTTGATCTTGAAAATTTATTTAAACCCCATGATGAATATGAGATTGATTATAATGTTTGCAATAATATCGAAAGTGGGTTTGGAATAATGTCAACTTTAGATCCCACATATTTAGAGAATGTTCAATCTTATGAAGTTTTTGATAAAAGTGCGTTTGGGAAGGTCATGACTTTAGTTAATGTTAATCCCACTATTTCGAAAAAAGTGCCAACTTTGCATGCATGTGGATCATGTTGAGAATATTTTATGTGATAGCTATATTTTTGAATTTGCTTATGATCATACATGTAATTACTATGAGAGAGGAAAATATGGTTGTAGAAATTTTCATGTTACTAAATTACCGCTCGTTATGTTGAGATTGCTATTATTTCTTTCCTCTTCCTTGCATATGCTAGTTTTTGCTTGCCTTGATAATTTGTTTGCCTATAAGATGCCTATGCATAGGAAGTATGTTAGACTTAGATGTGTTTGTCACATGCTTTTGCTTCAATTCTTGTCTTTCATGTGAGCATCATTAAAATTATCAATGCCTAGCTATAAGGCTTTAAAGAAAAGCGCTTGTTGGGAGACAACCCAATATTTTTCCTTGCTGTTATTTAATAAATAATTTATTTAGCCTCTGTTTTGGTTGTGTTTTTTTGTGTTTAATTAGTGTCTGTGCCAAGTAGAACCGTTGGGAAGACTTGGGGAAAGTCTTGTTGAACTTGCTGTAAAAAACAGAAACTTTAGCGCTCACGAGAACTGCTGTAATTTTTATTTGAAGAGTGCTATTTAGTTAATTCTTTTTGCAGATGATTAATAGATAAATTCCTCACGTCCAGCAATTCATTTTAGAATTTTTGGGGTTCCAGATATTGCGCTAGCTACATATTACTAGAGACTGTTCTGTTTTTGACAGATTCTGTTTTTCGTGTGTTGTTTGCTTATTTTGATGAATCTATGGTTAGTAAAATAGTTTATAATCCATAGAGAAGTTGGAATACAGTAGGTTTAACACCAATATAAATAAAGAATGAGTTCATTACAGTACCTTGAAGTGGTTTTTTGTTTTCTTTCGCTAACGGAGCTCACGAGTTTTCTACTTTAAGTTTTGTGTTGTGAAGTTTTCAAGTTTTGGGTGAATTCTTTTGATGGATTATGGAACAAGGAGTGGAAAGAGCCTAAGCTTTGGGATGCCCATGGCACCCCCAAGATAATACAAGGACACCAAAAATTCAAAGCTTGGGGATGCCCCGGAAGGCATCCCCTCTTTCGTCCACTTCCATAGGTAATTTACTTGGAGCTATATTTTTATTCACCAACATGATATGTGTTTTGCTTGGAGCGTCTTATATTATTTGTGTCTTTGTGTTTTAGTATGCCACAATCATCCTTGCTGTACACACCTTTTGAGAGAGCTATACATGAATTAAAATTTGATAGAATACTCTATGTGCTTCACTTATATCTTTTGAGCGTTATAATTTTGCTCTATGTGCTTCACTTATATCTTTTGAGCTATGTAGTTTTGCTCTATGTGCTTCACTTATATCTTTTGAGCATTATAATTTTTCTCTATGTGCTTCACTTAGATCTTTTAGAGCACGGTGGTGGATTCGTTTTAAAGAAACTATTGATCTCTCATGCTTCACTTAAATTATTTTGAGAGTCTCTTAATAGCATGGTAATTTGCTTAACAATAATATGCTTGGTATTCAAGATTTGTGAAACTTTCTTTTGAGTGTGTTGAATACTAAGAAAAGATTGAAGCATGATAATTGTTTTGAGATATGGAGGTGATAATATTAGAGTCATGCTAGTTGAATAGTTGTGAATTTAAAGAATACTTGTGTTAAAGTTTGTAATTCCCGTAGCATGCACGTATGGTGAATCGTTATGTGATGAAGTCGGAGCATGATTTATTTATTGATTGTATTCCTTATGAGTGGCGGTCGGGGACGAGCGATGGTCTTTTCCTACCAATCTATCCCCCTAGGAGCATGTGCGTAATACTTTGCTTTGATAACTTCTAGATTTTTGCAATAAGTATATGAGTTCTTTATGACTAATGTTGAGTCCATGGATTATACGCACTCTCACCCTTCCACCTTTGCTAGCCTCTCTAATACCGCGCACCTTTTGCCGGTATCATACACCCACCATATACCTTCCTCAAAACAGCCACCATACCTACCTATCATGGATTTCCATAGCCATTCCGAGATATATTGCTATGCAACTTTCCACCGTTCCGTTTATCATGACACATTCATCATTGTCATATTGCATATCCCGGTACACCGCCGGAGGCATTCATATAGAGTCATATTTTGTTCTAAGTATCGAGTTGTAATTGTTGAGTTGTAAGAAAAATAAAAGTGTGATGATCATCATTTTTAGAGCATTGTCCCAAGTGAGGAAAGAATGATGGAGACTATGATTCCCCCATAAGTCGGGATGAGACCCGAGATGAAAAATAAATAAAAGAGACCAAAGAAGCCCAAATAAAAAGAGGCCGTAAAAAAATAGAAAAGGCCCAAACAAAAAAATGAGAGAAAAAGAGAGAAGGGACAATGTTACTGTCCTTTTACCACACTTGTGCTTCAAAGTAGCACCATGATCTTCATAATAGAGCGTCTCTCATGTTATCACTTTCATATACTAGTGGGAATCTTTCATTATAGAACTTGGCTTGTATATTCCAATGATGGGCTTCCTCAAATTGCCCTAGGTCTTCATGAGCAAGCAAGTTGGATGCACACCCACTTAGTTTCTTTTTGAGCTTGCATATACTTATAGCTCTAGTGCATCCGTTGCATGGCAATCCCTACTCACTCACATTGATATCTATTGATGGGCATCTCCATAGCCCGTTGATACACCTAGTTGATGTGAGACTATCTTCCCCTCTTTTTTTCTTCTCCACAACCACCATTCTCTTCCACCTATAGTGCTATATCCATGGCTCACGCTCATGTATTGCGTGAAGATTGAAAAAGTTTTGAAAAAGTTAGAGTATGAAACAATTGCTTGGCTTGTCATCGGGGTTGTGCATGATTTAAATACTTTGTGTGGTGAAGATAGAGCATAGCCAAACTATATGATTTTGTAGGGATAACTTTCTTTGGCCATGATATTTTGAGAAGACATAATTGCTTTGTTAGTATGCTTGAAGTATTATTATTTTTATGTCAATATAAATTTTTGTCTTGAATCTTTCGAATCTGAATATTCATATCACAATTAAGAAGATTTGCATTGAAATTATGCCAAGTAGCACTCCACATCAAAAATTCTCTTTTTATCATTTACCTACTCGAGGACGAGCAAAAATTAAGCTTGGGGATGCCTGATACGTCTCCAACGTATCTATAATTTTTGATTGCTCCATGCTATATTATCTACTGTTTTGGACTATATTGGGCTTTATTTTCCACTTTTATATTATTTTTGGGACTAACCTATTAACCGGAGGCCCAGCCCAGAATTGCTGTTTTTTGCCTATTTCAGTATTTCAGAGAAACCGAATATCAAACGGAGTCCAAACGGAATGAAACCTTCGGGAACGTGATTTTCTCGCCGAACGTGATCCAGGAGACTTGGACCCTACGCCAAGGCATCAGAGAGGCGGTCACGAGGATGGGGGGCGCCCCCCTAGGGTGCGCCCCCTACCTCGTGGGCCCCTCGGTGCTCCACCGACGTACCCCCAAACGATCAGAACAGGAGCCAAAAACCTAATTCCACCACTGCAACTTTCTGTATCCACGAGATCCCATCTTGGGGCCTGTTTCGGAGCTCCGCCGGAGAGGGTCGTCATCACGGAGGGCTTCTACATCATCATAGCCTCTCCGATGAAGTGTGAGTAGTTTACCTCAGACCTTCGGGTCCATAGTTAGTAGCTAGATGGCTTCTTCTCTCTTTTTGGATCTCAATACAAAATTCTCCCCCTCTCTTGTGGAGATCTATTTGATGTAACCTTCTTCTTTTTGCGGTGTGTTTGTTGAGACCGATGAATTGTGGGTTTATGATCAAGTCTATCTATGAATAATATTTGAATCTTCTCTGAATTCTTTTATGTATGATTGGTTATCTTTGCAAGTCTCTTCGAATTATCCATTTGGTTTGGCCAACTAGATTGGTAGTTCTTGCCATGGGAGAAGTGCTTAGCTTTGGGTTCATCTTCCGGTGTCCTTTCCCAGTGACAGAAGGGGTAGCAAGGCACGTATTGCATCGTTGCCATCAAGGATAACAAGATGGGGTTTATTTCATATTGCATGAATTTATCTCTCTACATCATGTCATCTTGCTTAAGGCATTACTCTGTTTTTAACTTAATACTCTAGATGCATGCTGGATAGCGGTCGATGAGTGGAGTAATAGTAGTAGATGCAGAATCGTTTCGGTCTACTTGTCATGGACGTGATGCCTATATACATGATCATGCCTAGATATTCTCATAACTATGCTCAATTCTGTCAATTGCTCAACAGTAATTTGTTCACCCACCGTAGAATACTTATGCTCTTGAGAGAAGCCACTAGTGAAACCTATGGCCCCTGGGTCTATTCTCATCATATTAATCTCCATCACTTTAATCTTGCTTTGCTTTTTTACTTTGCCTTTTACTTTTCACTTTGCATCTCTATACCAAAAATACCAAAAATATTATATCTATCAGATCTCACTCTCGTAAGTGACCGTGAAGGGATTGACAACCCCTAATCGCGTTGGTTGCGAGTAGCTATCGTTTTGTGCACGTACGAGGGGCTTGAGCGTGGCCTCCTGCTGGATTGATACATTGGTTCTCAAAAACTGAGGGAAATACTTACGCTACTCTGCTGCATCATCCCTTCCTCTTCAGGGAAATCCAACGCAAGCTCAAGAGGTAGCACCTTGCTGGAGCGCGAGCGCTGCACTTCCCCCGCCGCGCCGGCGAGTCCGCCTTGCCGGAGCCATCGTCTGCTGCCGTCACAGGTCATCAGTGCCGCCGCCGCGCCCTCGTTTCCTCTCTGCTCCCTCCCCCTCATGAACTCTCTCTCTCATCTTCATAGGAGGAGCCCCGTCCGCGCCATGGATGCCCTGCCTCATCGGATCCGAGATTTATCCATCCATTCCCGTTGTTCCACGCCCGGATCCACACCCCAGGTCCTCCTCCGCGCTTCCCCGTCGGCGAGCCGCTGTCGTCCGCGCCATGGTTGCTTTCCTCCTCCTTGCTCGTGCGGGGGCACGAGGACGACGAGCAGGAGCTGTGGCCCAGATCAGCAAGGCCCATTCGGCCACCCAACGGCCTGCCTCCTCCTCCACCGTACCGGGCCTTGGCCCAGGGTGAGCAGGCCCGCACTCTGTATGCTCCTCTTGGACAGCTAGAATCGGCCCATAGGTTTTTTTCCTGTTGCTGCGTTTTTCACAATTTTCCAAAGACTGCAGTTTTGCAGAAACTTCCTACTGTTCATGCATATAATAACTCTCAAACCGTGCATCGGATTAAAATAAATTATATATAAAATATGACTAGAATTTCATCTAGTTTCATAATATGAAACTTTCATCTATGTTTAAAATGTTTAAACTTGTTGTTTGTTCATTTTGCTCATATGCCATGTTAAAATGCTTTAATTCATAACTAAATAACCGTAGCTCCGATTTTAATAAACTTTATATGTAAATGGGGTAGAAACTTGCCTAGTTTAACATAGTGTACTTGCTTTGCATGTTTAACAACTCTAAAATATGCTTTAGGACAAAACAGTACCAAATCCATAATTTGCATATGGGGATTCTCCGGACTTGTTGTTTGATGTTCTGGCCTCATTTAAACTTGACTAGATAGTTAGTTTACTCATGCTTCACTTCTTGCCATGCTAAGCAACATTTAATATTGTTGAGTACATAAACGGGAGAGAACTAAATAAGTCATGTGCGTCAATATGCAAGTTGTTGCATATTGAGCTCCACTTAACTTGTAGTTTTGCTTGTGCACTTTGCCATGCCATGCCTCATTAAACTAGACAGCATCATATTTGGTTGTGCATCATGTCATGCTTATGTGATGGTTGTTTACTATGTTGTTTGCTTCTTTCCGGTGTTGCTTCTTCGGGTTAGTTCCGATAACGTCGCGTTTGTGAGGATTCGTTCGACTACGTCCGATTGTCTTCTTCATGGACTCGTTCTTCTTCCTTGCGGGATCTCAGGCAAGATGACCATACCCTTGAAATCACTTCTATCTTTGCTTGCTAGTTGTTCGTTCTATCGCTATGTCACGCTACCTACCACTTGTTATATCATGCCTCCCATATTGCCATGTCAAGCCTCTAACCCACCTTCCTAGCAAACCATTGTTTGGCTATGTTACCGCTTTGCTCAGCCCCTCTTATAGCATTGCTAGTTGCAGGTGAAGCTGAAGTTTGTTCCATGTTGGAACATGGATATGTTTGGGATATCACAATATCTCTTATTTAATTAATTAATGCATCTATATACTTGGTAAAGGGTGGAAGGCTCGGCCTTATGCCTCGTGTTTTGTTCCACTCTTGCTGCCCTAGTTTCCGTCATCCGGTGTTATGTTCTTTGATTTTGCATTCCTTACACGGTTGGGTGTTATGGGAACCCTTTGACAGTTCGCTTTGAATAAAACTCCTCCAGCAAGGCCCAACCTTGGTTTTACATTTGCCTAACAACCTATTACCCTTCCCTTGGGTCGGCCAACCCGAGGGTCATCTTTATTTTAACCCCCCCGGGCCAGTGCTTCTCTAAGTGTTGGTCCGAACCGAGCTGCCTGTGGGGCCACCTCAGGGAAACTTGAGGTTTGATTTTACTCGTAGCTAGTCTCATCCGGTGTTGCCCTGAGAACGAGATACGTGCGACTCCTATCGGGATTGTAGGCACATCGGGTGGCTTTGCTCGTCTTGTTTTACCATTGTCGAAATGTCTTGTAACCGGGATTCCGAGACTGATCAGGTCTTTCCGGGAGAAGGAATATCCTTCGTTGACCGTGAGAGCTTGTGATGGGCTAAGTTGGGACACCCCTGGAGTGTTTAAACTTTCGAGAGTCGTGCCCGCGTTTATGTGGTAGATGGGAATTTGTTAATGTCCAGTTGTAGAGAACTTGACACTTGACTTAATTAAAATGCATCAAGCGCGTGTGTAGCTGTGATGGTCTCTTTCCGGCGGTGTCCGGGAAGTGAACACAGTTCTTGTTTTATGCTTGAACGTAAGTAGATTCAGGATCACTTCTTGATCACTTGTAGTTCACGACCGTTGCAGCTTCTCTTCTTGATCTTATTAGCGTATGTGAGCCACCATATATGCTTAGTGCTTGCTGCAGTTCCACCTCATTACCTTATCCTACCCATAAGCTTAAATAGTCTTGATCTCGCGGGTGTGAGATTGCTGAGTCCTCATGGCTCACAGATACTTCCAAACAGTTGCAGGTGCCGATGATACCAGTGCAGATGACGCAACCCAGCTCAAGTGGGAGCTCGATGAAGATCTTGATCGTTGTTTTTGTTTCTTTTCTGGATGATCAGTAGTGGAGCCCAGTTGGGGCGATCGGGGATCTAGCAGTTGGGGTTGTCTTCTTTTACTTTGGTTCCGTAGTCGGACCTTTGATTGTACCTTGGATGGTGTATGATTTTTTATGTATTGTGTGAAGTGGCAATTGTAAGCCAACTCTTTATCCCTTTCTTATTCAGTACATGGGATGTGTGAAGATTACCCCTCTTGCGACAAGCCTACCATGCGACTATGCCTCTAAGTCGTGCCCCGACATGTGGGAGGTATAGTCGCATTGTGGGTGTTACATCTGGTCCAGAAAAATTCTCCAAAAAGTTTCGATGCGTTTGGAGTCCGTTTGGTATTGATTTTCTGCGATGTAAAAAACAAGCAAAAAACAACAACTGGCACTGGGCACTTTGTCAATAGGTTAGTCCCAAAAAATGATATAAAGTTGCTAGAAAATGATTGTAAAACATCCAAGAATGATAATATAACAGCATGGAACAATCAAAAATTATAGATACGCTGGAGACGTATCAGTGACCGACTGGGAAGTTGGTCCTAGGTGCACACGAGTGAATACAAAGTGCACAAGAAAGACTAGTTTTGGCATGCGGGTCTAGTCTAGATCCCGCCAGACGTAACGGCCAAACACGGGTGGATGTGACCGGGCATTACAATAAAAATGTTGGCATTAAGATTGAAACTAGTATTGCTAGATATCATTTCTCCAACACAAAGTGTGTTTGTCCCGGGCTGCTTGACAATGGATAATAAAAAATAAGAAGGTGGAAAAAATGGATTATGTGCATTGAAACATGATATGCATACTACCTATGACAAAGTTGAAGGGGTTTCTCAAGAACATGATGTTAAAGCTTGGATTCCGTGTTAAATAGGTCGATATGATGATGGCTTGTGTTTCTTGAGTGAACTATTCTATCAGGTATAATATCAAGAATTTGACAGATTTACTACGACTAGAGGTATTCATCAAGGTCTCTCTCTCTCTCTCTTCTTTTTTATTCCTTTTGTGTGAGGAGGCGCTATCAAGTCTTTTATAGTTTGATGAAGAAGTTCGTGGCATGGCTAGGATTAAGGTGTGCAGAAATGTATCATCAGTATTACGCCTTTTATTCGCTAATGATTCCCTTATTCTCATGAAAGAAGGTATGACTAGTGCAACTTCCCAACAACAAGTTATTGATACTTATTGCAGCAATTTAGGTCAATTGGTGAGTGGAATCAAATGTGTTTTAGTCCCAATACTGATCCAATAATGAAAATAATATGTGCTTGGCTCAATATTGATATTGAAGCACTATTAGATAAGTACATAAGATTGCCAGCCTTGGTGGGTGCTCACAGGGGTGACTGTTTTAATAACTTTGTGCAGAGAGTTTTCTCATAGATGGTGGGTTGGATTGAAAAAAGGTTATCCACTTAAGGAAAACAGATTTTGCTAAAAGTTGTGTCCAAGCAGTTCCTGTTTATGCTATGGTCTTTAAACTTCCAAAAGGTGTATGCAAAGATATAACGAGTGCAATTTTCAGAATTTGGTGGGGAGAAGATGAGAATTACAAGAGAATGCATTGGTGGACATGGTGGAAACTATGCTTCCCTAAGAAAGATGGACGAATGGGCTTTTGAGATCTCCATTCTTTTAATTTGGCAATGTTGGCACAACATTTCTCAAGATTACTAGATGATCCAGAATCCCTATGTTATATGGTCCTCCGAGCAAAATATTATCCTCTGGTGATCTTCTTGTTGATGGACCCAAAAAGGTACCCTCCTTTACATGGCATAACATTTTTGCCGGTATTCAGACTTTCAAATGGGTTCATATATGAACAATTGGAAATAGGGAAAAGGTAAATACCTTGGAGGATCATTGGATACCAACTAGCCCCTCGAGTAAAATAATTACACCACAAGCTAGAGTGTTAACTACAAAAGGTAATGAGCTAATTGAGCCTATAACAGAAAGTTGGGATGATCGAGCTACTACACAATATTTTCAACCCAATTGATGTTAGTTAGTCATATCCTCGGATCCCTTTGAGTTAAACTTACTTTGAGGACTTTGTGGAATGCATGGCACAAGCTCACGGTATTTCTCAGTTAGGTCGGCATATCATGTGAGTGGAAGTATTAGTTTTAGAACAGAGCTTTGCCAGTGGCTGGCCCCTCGACAAGTAACCCTTTATGGTCTATATTTTGGAAATTGTGCATCCTAGGAAAACAAAATTGTTGGAGGGAATTGCATGTCACTTCTCTAAATCCTTTCTGGCTAATAGGCGCATTGGGGGTATTGAACAATGTCATATTTGTCCACAGGGCCTTGAGGACTATTACACCTCCTGTTTGATAGTGTTCGGGCCAAGGATATGTGGCACTTACTTGGATTAGCATAGGTGATAGACCAGGCTCCATTGTTGTTGAGGATCTACTATGGCTTCTTGATGCATGCATGCCAAATCTACCAAGTATGGGATTGAAGGATGGATATTGTACTAGCTTTCTGGTACCTTTGTTGGATGCATCGGGAGAAACACATCACGAACAGAGTCCTCCTACTGGCAGATGCATTGTGAGTGATCTGTCTGAATTATCAAAGAACTTCAGGTGTAAAGATCATGCCTATTGATAATTGATAGTATGGGTTTGAAGTGGAATAAACCACCTAGTGGAAATGTAAAGTTTAATATCGATGCATCATTTTATGCGAAAGATGGTAGATGATCTACTGGTGCAATTATCATAGATGGTTATGTTGTCTTTCTTGCTGCTTTGTGCTCTCATATTCCCTATGTTACCGATGCACACACTGTAGAATCTATAGCAATGAAGCATGGCCTTCTAATTGCAAACAGTCTGGGCTTTAACTCTATCCAAATTGAATTCGATTCAACTGAGGTGAAATGCATGTGCAGGACAGGAGAGGATATCGAACGAGGCAACAACAATTTATGCATAATGTTTCATCATGGATGGGGTGTGGTACATTCTTTACATTGTGTCCGGGAGGCTAATATGGTAGCACATACGATAGCAATTTTTCTTATGATAATAACATTTCTTGTAATGGGGTCGATGAGCCTTCAGATTTCCTTGTGGATGCCATTGTGAATGATGTAACTATTTTGCCAAATCAACAAAGTGAGCCATGATTGTATTTCCTAAAAAAACTTCTTAAGCTCCTCCTGGCCCACAACTTTGGTGGCGCCACTAGGTGCCCCGTCATCATCCATGTCATCACTCTCTCCACGACGATGAAACGTCATCGACTTCCACTGACTATAGGCCGCGCATGAGTTCTATGGCTGGCAGTGGGGTGGTAACTACTGGAGTCTAAGGAAAAAGCACGACGCCAGCGAGCCCATGCGACTGTTGTTGGCCAAGGCTGCCTTCTTTCTCGTTGCCAAGCTCACCTCATTCCTACCCTCTACACTACTCGTTGTGCTCCTCGATCTCACTCGCTTGCCCATGCTCCTTCCATTCATCTTCTCAGATGATCCTGCTTTATTCTTTTCCCTCGGGTCATAAGCGTGCAATGGGAGCCCCTTCCCCCAATCGAACACACCACCATCGGTGGCTACTCGACGATTGACGTGCGATGGGAGGCGAACCATGCACATCTCATCGAACAACGCAAGAACGTGGTGTTCTTAATGAGAGAAAAGAGTTACTATTTTTTTGTTATTAGTACTAAAAATTCCCATGTGTTTGGAACAATTTAATCTGTATTTATTGAAAAATGCATAAATATACTCCAAGGGCGTGTTAGGTTGGAGGGAATTAATGATAGGGAATGGGAGTTTAAGGTGTGCGGCACATATAATTTATTGTTTGATTGGGGAGCAAGGGAGTTGAGGAAGGAAGGGGGAAGTGAAATTAACATGCCAATTCCCATGTATCTCTTTGCTAGCCCCCACCCCCTGGTTAATTTAGGTGGGATGAAGCTTCCTCCGAAATTCCCACTACACCTCAAACATGGGATTCAGACTAAAAGTGTACTTCCCAAACGTAAGCCCTGGACAAACTCCCCTTTATAAACTCCCATTTCATTTCCCTTAAGCTGCCAAACACGTGACATGGAGAAGCGACCTTTCTCCTCATTGGGGAGAGGGACAAGAAATAAGAATACTAGGGAGGAGGGCTTCCCCCTCTCTTCAAGTAGTGTAGAACGCCGTCGGGGCCACCACCATCACCTTCACCGCCACCTACACCGCCATGTTCTTCTTGTATATAGAGGTATCTCCATCTATAGATCAATTCTATCCCCCACTAAGACATGGTGTTTTGATGCAATGAATTAGTACCCTATGATTTGTTGGGCTATAGAAGTGTTTGAGTAATTTTCCTTGTCCTTATGGCATTGGTGATCTAATGTGATTTGTATGAATTTTATGTTTTAGTATGCCGCTGTCCTTCGTGCTAGTGAATGGGTGCACATGTACATTAAATCAACACTCCATAGTTAGGAATGTGTTATGGTGAAGGACGCACGCGCGCCGGGGGGTGGGGGGGGGGGTCGACAGAACGCCTCACCCAACCTCTGCAATTATAGTGTGTGGGATAAAGATGACCCTTAAAAGTAAAGCTATTATTAGGTTTATCTTAATAATTTACAATTGGAGATTTCATCATATATAAGACATGCGTCAATGATTTTGTAGTGAGTTGAGTATAGGCATATCCCATATATCAATTGTAGCAAGTATATGCATCAGTCATATTACCATAGCCAATTGCCTAGGGATAATTCAACAACCTTCTTTACTACCACACCTCTCTCTCTCTCTTCTTGCAAACTTTGTTGTTGCATTATTTAACTTGCACACTTTATTTCCCACACCTACTCTTGCTTCTATATTGCTATAAGTATTTGAAAAGTAAACACTAAAAACACATAGATGGCCATGACAGATACTGTGACGACCACCGTCGAGGCCGAAGGGTTGGAAACAAAAGGGTGTACAAGGGCTCACAAACTTAATTATTTAGATGCAAGAGTAGGTATGGGGGAGGAGTGAGAGATCAACAGAAAGCCTCACACAATCTCTGCAATTATAGTGTGTGGGATAGAGATGACCCTTAAAAGTAAAGCTATTATTAGGTTTATCTCAATAATTTACAATTGTTATGTGGGTTGCGCTTTGAAGATTTCATCATAAATAAGACATGAGTCGGTGATTTTTCAGTGAGTTGAGCATAGGCATATCTCATATATCAATTGTAGCAAGTATGTGCATCGGTCATATTACCATAGCCAATTGCCTAGGGATAATTCAACAACCTTCTTTACTGCCACACTTCTCTCTCTCTCTCTCCTTGCTTGCAAACTTTGTTGTTGCATTATTTAACTTGCACTTTATTTCCCACACCTACTCTTGCTTCTATATTGCTATAAGTCTTTGAAAAGTAAACACTAAAAACACATAGAAGGCCATGACAGATACTGTGGCGACCACTGTGGAGGCCGAAGGGTTGGAAACGAAAGGGTGTAGAAGGGCTCGCAAACTTAATTATTTACTAGCAAACATGCCCGTGCGTTGCAACGGTAGATACAAAAATTACACTCTGGTCAAATAAGTATGACTCAATCAGCATCCTTTATTTTAACACGGTGGCTCATCATTTTGCCATTTACCTTTCTTCCGACTCTCGCCGATGATGGACGTGATGTCCACATGATCACAATGCATTCGACATGGTAAATCCCAAGACAATGAGCTTGTCACTGCATGACACACTTGTCATTGTGTAGCGCAAGAAAATGTTTAAAACTTTTAAAATAAATCTCATCTACCACGAACTACTCCCAGCGCCTAGACATATAAAGACTTTCCAAAAACTGATCAAAACGTAGACATAAAAGACTTTTGAAACGTCAAAAAGTTTTTGGAATTGACAAACATCTTTTTCTAAATAATTGGGCATTTTTAAAATTCGTAAACATTTGTTTTGTTTAGACGAACATTTATTGAACACATGAATATTTTTTAAATTCCTGAACATTTTTTGAATCAATGGTTTTTTAAAATTAGTGAAAAATTCGCAGAACAGTTGATTTTTTTTTAGAATTTTCTAAAATTTCATGGATATTTTTTTAGATTCGCGATCGCGAATATGTTTTGTATACATGATCATTTTTTCAAAATCAAGAACATGGTTTTATTTCCCGACAATTGTTTTCCAAATTGTAATTTTTTTTATAATTTTCCAAAATCTTTGTAAAATTACCAACATTTTTTGAAACCATGAAAATTTTATGATTTTGCAAACATTTTTAAGATTCATAGACATTTTATGATTTCTCGACCATTTTTTTTCCAAAATCTGCAACTTTTAAAAAAAATCAATCTTGAATTAACTCAAAAAAGAGAGTAAAAAACAGAAATAAGAAAAGAAAATACAAAAAATGGAAGAAAAATAGAGATGCCGCGTCCCGCGGGCCGGCCCATGAAGACATTCAGGGGGGATGAGGTGGGTGAGAAAAAGGAGTTGGAAAAATTGGTTCGTAGACATTTTATGATTTCTCGACCATTTTTTTCCAAAATCTGCAACTTTTTAAAAAAAATCAATCTTGAATTAACTCAAAAAAGAGAGTAAAAAACAGAAATAAGAAAAGAAAAGACAAAAAAAATGAAGAAAAATAGAGATGCCGCGTCCCGCGGGCCGGCCCATGAAGACATTCAGGGGGGATGAGCTGGATGAGAAAAAGGAGTTGGAAAAAACGGTGAATGCAGGGTTCGAATCCTGGTCTTCCGAGTGGGACAAACAGGCTGTTGCCACTACGCCACCAGCTCACATGTGCTAAATGGTGGGTATCGTGCCTATAAAACACTTATAGAGACGGTGTCTTAACAAAAAACGAATCGTTTGCCGTTTAGATGGCATAGCAGGTAATATATGGCAACTTCGAGGGTAATGTTTAGACGGACGACCAGAAACAATATTTGGTTTATTAGTATATATATATATATATATATATATAGGTAGAGATAAGTAGAGTATGCTTCATAACAGTGCATTTCTCGTAGAAACACGAAGACTAAAATTCATGGAATCACACAAAGAATTGATCCAAATGTAGGATGAATTGAATCGGTCTAAATATAATAATTTTGACTACACTGCACAACCAAACTTCAAATTAAATTAATGGACGGGAACATACATATATATGTGCCTGTGACATGGACCACGGGAATAATTAATGCCGTTGATCTTCATGACCTTCCAATAGCAATAGTTGGTGAGGTTTCAATACCTCGATGATATGCATCGCTAAAGTGAGCTCATGATTGCTAAATTCTTCTCGTCATCTTTGTGGCTCAGCCATACCGCGATCTCCTCTGTAAACCTGTCCATGGCCGCCCTCGGCAGCAGCATCGACACCACGGTCGAGACCTCGCCGTTCTCATTCCTGCACCACATGTGATCGCTCCCTAGTTTGGAAGTGAGATCCCCGGCCAACGGTATACCACCGCCGGCCAGGTCAGCCCACCCGAAGTCCAACACGTTCACCGCCATCCACCTCACATCCGACACCTCGTATATCCTGTCCATGGTGGAAGGCGGCCACTCCCGCAGCAGCGCCACCGCCTCCACCATCGACTCCATGCGCTCCTTGGTCATGCCGCGCTTGGTCTCGCGTACGAGCTCCACCGTGTCGGCGAGCGGCTGCGCGCGGAGCTCGCCGACGACGGCCTCCGCTATGGGGGAGACGTGCGCATTGCCGTAGTACCCCCACGGGATGGGGGTGTGGTTGTTCCACCTCCCGCGGGCGTTCATGGTGGTCATGAGGCGCACCCGCTGGCCGGGCTCGTACCCGAGGGCGACCGTGCGGCACCGCCACATCACGGCGGTCACCAGCTCGAAGATGGTGGCGGAGCGGGCGGGGTGGCCCGCCGGTATGCGGCCTCGGAGGGCTGACACCTCCCTTGGCCCGAAGAGGAAGTACTTGGCGACCATGCTCTGAGGCGGAACCGAGAGCATCATGTCGCGAGCTGCGCTCCCCGAGCCGTTCGCTGGTGGTTCGTGCGCTGGGTACAGTCGGGTGATGGGGCGTGGTAATAAGCTGCGTGATGTTAGCAGCTCCCTTTCCCACACGGGTAAAATGGTCGGGGCCGCTTCTCCACGTGCTATGTCGGACACAGCTTTGATGAACTGAGCCATGCCGAAGCCGTCGGCGAGGTTATGGCAAATGTGAAAACCCAGGACGAACCCTCCGCATTTGAGTCGTGTCACCTGCGTGCAAGTCGATAATGATTCAAGATTACCAAACTAGAGCTAGCAACTTAGATATGTGTCGTACTCGTACATTTCCTGAAAAAGAACGAATTCCCGAATACACATGCATGCAATGGAGAAAACCTAGTTTCTTTTACCTGCATGAAGAGCAAAGGCTTGCCAACGACGGCCCTGGTTTCGCCGACAGGGCACAGTAACTCCTCCACGCAAGGGTACGGCGGCAGCAGCGGCTCGCCGAACTCCTCCAGACGCGCGTCCACGTAGGCCTCCACGAACACCACCCCCTCGGCCGTGCAGTCCACGACGAGCCTCCCTGCGCCGTCCTCCCTGAGCCGGCCGGCGATCGGGTAGTAGTACACCAGCGCCTCCCTCAACGCCGCCCGGATGGCCTTAACCGGGTCGTCCGGCCTGCCGGGCAGCGCGTTGCTGCGGAAGAACCCGATGACCGTCTCGTAGTAGCGCAGCGTGCGCTGGTCGTCGAGGTCCGACAGGGCCTTGGTCTCGCGCGGAGTCGCCCGTGCCGGCGGCAGCAGCTCCGGCTCGCTCCGGCGCGCCGTGAAGGTCACCATGGCCGGCTTTGGTGTGGGGTGCGAACTTTGTCACACTGCTTCGAGCGTTCGTGTTTCGGATGTCCTATATATGCACTTGGGAGAGGTAGCAATCGTAGTACATGCAGGACACACATTGCCAACTTGGTAATTACTACACACAACGGCTGCCTGACACAGCTATGCTGCCAGTTGTAAAGTTGTGTGTACTACGTACATCAGTGCCGCGGCAGTGTCACAGCGAATTGAGATCTCATATGTGCAAGCAAGCTTTATCTACATTGATGTTCGCTTATCCGTTCACGAATGCAGCTAGCTCAGAGGCATGCATGGCACATTCAATGGCCGCCAATGGCAATGGAGAGATGAATTGCATGAACCACCACGTTGCATGTTTGCTTCTTCGGCACTTCAGGACACTCCGCACTGTGCCCTTTTCCGTTCGTCAAACCATTTCTTCTCTCACGTAGGAAATGAACGAGAACCGGCCCCATTTTCAAAAAATGTTGGTCTTAGAGCATCTACAGCCCGACTTTATAAATCCGACCCCTCAAACGTCTACGGACGCCGCGGGCACTGATTGGATACGCCTCAAATGAGCCACTTTGAATCCGGCTCTTTCAAATTTCATCTCCTAGTTCCATACAAATCATGTAAAAGAAATCATATGTACTACATCTACGTACTATCCTAGCTACTCTCCGTCGCCGGAGATGCCCACGACGACGGTGTCGGGCGTCGGCTGGACGGGCGGGTAGGAGGGCTCTGGCTCATCCTCCTCCTGCTCGACCTCATCCATGTAGGCCAACATCTCCGCCTCCTCCGCGGCCTCTTGCACCTCCATCTCCTGCTGGCGACGGCGTCTTGCCTCCGCAGTCGACTCTGACCGGAGGGAATCGAGGATGGCCTACTACTTCGCCTGCAGATCCCCGTAGTCAGCGTCCCCCACATCCTCCTCCTTTGGCTCATCCTCCTCCTCGTCGTCCTCCGCCTCCTCCTCCAACTCCTCCTCCGGATCCAATGCATCCGGAGGTAGCCCCGCGGCGATCCGGGCTTTGCGCCTAGCCCAGATTTGCTCAAGGAGCTCGAGCAGGCGCTCCGGTGTCAGAAAGGGCTCGCTCCTCACCCGGCGACGTCGGGGCATGGCTATTAGACGGACGGGTATAAAGTGGTTGCATGCATCGTCCAGATGCAGAGGCCGCGGGTCCTCTCCATTTCTAAAAAAATTAGACGGACGGGTGGAGTGGAAAGTGGCGGCTGCGGCGGACAAGAGAAGGAAAATGTGGATGGATGATAGGGTTTCGGTGCCGCCGGTCGACTTAAATAACCGGGCAATGCAATACACGGCCCGCCGGAGCTGCGCCACACGCCGCCACCGGTCCGACGGAGAAGACGAGCTTTGGACCGCCGGGTTTGAGGGCATTTCCGGTTAGGACCCCTTCATCAGTCCGACGTGGCGGGAGTGCCCAAGCGCCCCCATATCCGGCCCATATTTGGGCTGGATATGGGGGGTGTTTGTCAGCTCGGGCGTTTGAGACCCGTTTGAGGCATCCGTCTGGGTCGAAAAGTCGTGACCGGCCAGTGATCAGGCGGCCCGCCCAGGCGTATGAGACGGGTTTGAGAGGTCTGGCTGTAGATGCTCGTATCTTTTTGGCGGATTTATCGAGTAAATTGAAGGTTGTAGGCTGAGAGGAGGGGGGGGGGATCCTCTCATATTTTGCCTAAAGAAAAATCATGCAGGCTTTGGATTTACGTATGTCCTTTCTAGCCAGCAACAAAGAGAAAACCTAGATCTGGATGGGGCTCTAGTCCTGCAAATGTGTTTGCCACAATGTGAGCTCGTGCAGCCCATAAAGGTACGTACAACGCGATACACCCAATAAATTCAATGCAGCTCCCGCATGCAACAAACATGACCAAATTTTACCGGCTGAACTTGATGGCGTCCTCTGTTCCTCCTTGAAACTACGCCTCACTTGCACCCCTTCGGAAAAGAAAAGCGAAAGAGGAGAGATTGTACCCTACCAACAAGAGAGATCTCATTCAATAATTTAACGTAATTGCACATTTGTTGACGCTCCGACCAGTGGCTGCGGGGCAATAAATAACCTAGTGGTGCCAGTGATGAAATGGCCACCTCACACTGCTCTAGACGCACACCACCCCCTTCACTCCAACCACACACGGTTGGAAAAAGACTGTTTGACGCAATTCCAACCACGTGCGATGTCCAAATAATGTATACTGTTGAAAAAGGGCAACAGTTTACCATGTCATGCACACGGTTTGGTAAATTGAACTGTGTGCGATGAGGTTGTCCATCCAGTGAGTATCAGGTGCTCCCGTGATATAAGCTACTGGACCGTTGGTTCCCAGATCCAACATCATTCGAGGGGTTGTTGTATTTGTGCATAATTCTTGAATTACTAAAGGTTGTTTTTTACAAAATAGTTCAGAATCCCCTTGGGGTAGATCCATTGCCCTTCCAGAAGCTTGCATCACCGAAGCAGCTGATGTTTTTCCATTGTCAATCGACCTTCGTACAAAATTAGTGTTTAAGAATCATGTATAATGACGTGCACATGATTACTAAAAAGAGTCTAATGTGTACTATCACACGGACCGAGAAATCAAGCCATGTGGACGTGTGTTGCCACCTCTCTCGCCGCGTCCTTTTGTAAGTCATCGTGGTTTGAAAAATTTATGACACCTGATTTGTTTTCATAGTTTTGTGTGTTTAGGAAGTTTTCTGAAACCAAATTATAAAACATGCAAATATGCCTCTCTCTCGTTTTATTAGTAGGCTAGTCCAAAGAAATTTTATATTTTCATATTTTGATAAGATAGTGGCATGAAAACTTCAAAAATTGTAGGTACACTTAGGACATATAAGCCAGCACATCATGGTCTTCTTGTCTCGAATAATTTATAGTTGCCGAATCTGATTACTCCCCATATTCTCTCTGGCAATCTTCATATATTTGATGTGTTCACTTCTTTTTCGATCTTTGAAGCGGTTTGGTTTGGGTATGGCATATGTCTTTCTCGCTCGATTCTTGACGTTGGATTCACGTTTAGCTAGCAACTAGCAGGAGGAGGATCTTAACTGTTTGCCTCGTCGACATTGATCTTGACATTGATCTGTTCAAGCAGAGGTTCTCAGGATGGTGTTCTTGACATTGATCTGGTGGTAGCTGGGCCAGCTTCCAGAGTTAGCCTGCCCTGGTCAGTGGCGATCAAGACCAGGACACGTCCCTCTTTGGTGCCCACGTAGTCCTCCCTAGAGTAGCATATTATATTTGTTTTGTCCATATGTCCTATGGTGAGCCCTTTTTACATTGTGTATGATTGCAAACTTATACTACTTTTTGTGTTGCTTTGAGTTGTATCGCTATATACTTCCATGGAATCTCCTATTATTGACTCACTACATAGAATAGAGAGCATTCTGTATAAATTGTGCATGGAGGTGACTCTGTGATTCAACCCATTTAAACGCAAGTGGTACCTGTTGATAGAGGTGTTCTTCTGTTTCTTGGGCATTCTTCTCCGGTTTTATTTTCTATCAGTTTTCGGTGGCCTCTTCTGGATTTATTATCTTTTTTTGGTTTTCTTTGTTTTCTAAAAAAGTTTTGAACACTTCCATAAATCGTGGACATTTGCGAACATTCACAATAAATACACAAATTCACATTTTCTGAAAGAAAAAACATGACCATTTCCTGAAATCCTTGAACATTTTTTTAGTACAGAGATTTTTTTAGAATTCTTGAATATATTTATATTTTGTGAACATATTTTAAAATTCATGGCTATTTTGTAATTATGTGTATTTTAATTACATGATTTTTTTAATGTACCTTAAAAAATCATGAGTATATTTTTGAATTGATGAACAATTTTTATTAGATCTCTTAAAAAATTAGGTGGTTTTTCGAAGCAAGCAGCTAATCTATTTTTATTTCGGGAGCGAACAACATTGCTTTTTTTTACCCTATTCAGTACTATGCGGACCGATTTTCTGGGGAGTGAACAGCCACGTGCAGCTTAAATGAGCCGGCTTGAATTCGTGTTTTACCTCTTATCCATCGCTAAATGAGCGAGGAATAGACCTTTCATGTGAGGATTTCCCCCACTGAAATGCTGGGCCACCCTCCTTTGGAGGGTCCAAGTTTGGCACACACAAAAAAACTGACCAAATCGGGCCGTCCTATTTTACCAAGAGGCCTTGTCGTTTTTATGTTACCAGGTGGTTCAGTCGGTCAAGGCAACTCGGTCAATCTCTTGGCGATTGGGCTGATCCGCTGCCGTCCGCCTCTTGGCGGCGGCGCGGCCGGCTGTAACTTCCCGTGAGTTGCTGCTAAGTTTCCATGGCGTTGATGCGTACAGTTTCTTTGGTGTTTATGCATCAGGGACTTGGCTGTTGATC